>NC_092172.1:14199220-14499220 GCF_045791955.1 Oncorhynchus clarkii lewisi | reverse complement strand
TGATCTCAGAACTCATGAGTTATAGTTGGGGCGAGGGGCTCTGGCAATGAGCACTTGTTGTTGATCCACAGAAATGTACAATGCTTTGACCTTACTCTTTTTTAAAATCATCTTAAAAAGAATCACACTCACCAATAAGACTATTCTTTGGTCATTGTATGTAACACATCCCTTCATAGCAGACACCACACACATGACCTTTACAACCAGGAACCATGACCTTCCAGTGTTTTTCTGTGCGAAACTCAGATCCTTTACATGGGGATCTAATATTCTCTCATAGTGCTGATAGTTGATCATAAAACACAGGGCTCTTCTCTCTTTGAATTCTGATGATTGATGTGGAGGACATGAGATATGACAGATTTAATGCATATGACTGATTTAATGTTTTTATTTTATTTATTTAATGCTAACTTAATGCATATAGATTGATGTGGATATGAAAACCTAGAAAGTCCAATGAAGCAGTAATAACTACATTTACTTTTAATATAAGGCCATGCAAGAGCGTTAGAGAGTGTGACCAAGGTCTCCGATATGTTGCGTCATGCTCCTTCTGCTATGTCCGGTGGCCTCAAATGCCTGCTTTAATAGCCCCTCTGACTTCACTACTATGAAAATGCCTAGGAGGGACATGTGAGACTAATGAATTCTCCATAGTCTGCAGGATTCTAGCATAGTGTGCTACTCCCATCTTGGTTTGAAACGCTTCCATTTTTTTCCTCGTTTTTTTCCTGCGTACAGCATGTGCTTTTGCCATCGCTGCAGGGGGCTTTTGGGTAATTCTCAGCTCTTGTAGAGTTTGATCTGAAAGCTGGATCGGCAGAGGGCTGCTCCAGGTTTTTCAGCTGTGTCGTTGTACTGTAGCCACTGAGAGAGCTGAGACACTGGGCTTCACATCTAAGAATCATATCTCTGTCGGCCGAATTGATGCATTGTCTGACTGTCTTCACAGAAAAAAAACAGACATGACACTTTTATTACCACACTTTCATTTTGTTGAGATTATCTATGGTTCATCTTTTCTCTGATTGAACTGAGATTAGAGAGAATGTGATGAGTGCGGAGGGAGGACAACAGTCAGGATTGTTGTGAGTGGATGCAAGGAATATCTCTCTGAAATGAAAATCAATGTTTCATGAATGCTGAGTAATCCTAAAGCGTCTGGGGACAGTTGTTTTACTAGAAACAGAGGAAGCCAGTCATCCTCTCTCTCTCTCTCTCTCTCTCTCTCTCTCTCTCTCTCTCTCTCTCTCTCTCTCTCTCTCTCTCTCTCTCTCTCTCTCTCTCTCTCTCTCTCTCTCTCTCTCTCTCTCTCTCTCTCTCTCTCTCTCTCTCTCTCTCTCTCTCTCTCTCTCTCTCTCTCTCTCTCTCTCTCTCTCTCTCTCTAACCCCCATAGATAAGCCTTAGTCTTGTGTTTTTAAAGCAGATATTTGACACAAAGATGGCTTGTTTTCAGTGTGTGCGATAGGTGAGTAGTGTAAAATTGGCCAAGGTTGGCTGAAGACAGATAAGAGTTGCAAATGCATTATAATGAAGGGAGTGGTCATGCTCAAGCTGTTCTTTATCTCCTCCTCATTTTGAAATAAAAATGTGTGTGGGACAGGACCCAGTGGAATATGATACTACGCTTCCTGCATTAAAGAGGAAGTTGGCGCAAAGGAAGGCATGGCAGAAAATAATAAATATAAATTGTTAAATAATTCAAGGATGATTCAAAGGAGTAGAGGAGCCTGAGAACTCAACAGGGCTAATCTTAGTGCTTGCTGTCAGTACATAATAATAATCTAGCTAAAAAGAATGTCAAGGATATACATGACAGTGCTGCTCTACTCACAGGAGCATTCCAACAAATCCAAACCATCTGAAGATGATTTGTTTATTTGTCCTTTGTTGTTGATTAGTACAGCAAGGGTGTCCCAGGTTTTGGAGTCGAAGCAGCCCACTAGGCACAGACATCTGTTCAAAGTCTAGTTTTGATTTACATTTGGTTGAGTTGTCATTCAACTCAACACACGTTGTCATTCAACGTGAAATAATTTAAAAAAATATCACTATGTCAATGGATTTAGGTTAGGTTGAGGAGTTTTTACAAATTGATTCAACGTCATCACTTTTTTTGTTGTTGAAATTATGTGGAAACAATGTTGATTTATCCAGTGACAACAGAGCAGACCAGATTTTACTATTTAAATTTCTACTTGATGTTGCTAGTTGAATATACTGCAGGATGTGTTGGTTGTTGTTCTTTTCTTGGTCGTAATGTAAATTACTGCAAGGTAACATTTGCGTTTCCGAAGGGAAAGATGGATATATTTAAATGTACTTAAATCATACTTCCTTACTATAGTTGTATATATTTAAGTAGGTCTGTGATAATTATATTTAAGAATATTTAAAATGATCTAAATTGGAACAATTTTAAATACATTTAATTAATTTAACATTTAATTAATTTAAATCTAAATTGGGACACTTTTTTGTACTTAAGTATATTCTTAGTATATTAGATAAAGAGCACAACAAATATACTTTGAATACACTGCTACTCCAACTTCCAGGATGCCTACAAGGCCCTCCCCCGCCATCCCTTTGGCAAATCTGATCACGACTCCATTTTGATCCTCCCTTCCTATAGGTAGAAACTCAAACAGGAAGTACCCGTGCTAAGAACTACTCAACACTGGTCTGACCAATCCACGCTTCAAGATTGTGTTGATCACGCGGACTGGGACATGTTCCTGGTAGCTGAGTGTCGCAGCGGTCTAAGGCATTGCATCTTAGTGCAAGAGGCGTCACTACAGTCCCTGGTTTGAATCCAGGCTGTATCACATCCGGCCATGATTGGTAATCCCATAGGGTGGCGCAAAATTGGCCCAGCGTTGCCCGGGTTTGGCCGGGGTAGGTGATCATTGTAAATAAGAATTTTTCTTAACTGATTTGCCTAGTTAAATAAAGGTTTAAATATCTTATTTTTTTAAATCCTCTTACCGACGTGATCCCTGCACAGGAACACCTCAGCGGAAATTTCAGAGCGCCACCTATAGTACTATAGTATATGTCTCGATAAATCTCAAACTTTCATTAAAACACACATGCAAGGTACTGAATTAAAGCTACACTCGTTGTGAATCTAGCCACCAAGTCAGATTTGTAAAATGATTTTCGGCGAAAGCATGAGAAGCTATTATCTGATAGCATGCACCCCCCCAAAATACCAGAACGTCACCTAAACAACAGATTTTGCGGTAGCCGGCGCTACACAAAACGCAGAAATAAAATATAAAACATTAATTACCTTTGACAAGCTTCTTTGTTGGCACTCCTATATGTCCCATAAACATCACAATTGGGTCTTTTTCCCGATTAAATCCGTCATTGTATACCCAAAATGTCATTTGCTGAAGGCCAGTCAGATCCTGGAAAATGCCCATTTACAAGACGCAACGTCACTTTTTAAAATTATAAAAGTTGCCTATAAACCTTTACAAATCACTTCAAACTACTTTTCTAAACCAACTTTAGGTATTAATAAACGTTAATAATCTATAAAATTGATCACGGGGCGATCTGTATTCGATAGCAGCAAGTCTGGAAATCATCGTCCATGTTTTCAATTTCACAACATTCTGTGGTGCGCCTCAAGACAGGAGGGGCCTATTCGTGACGTAACCAAGGATAAATGAGTCAAATTGACAGCAATTGCGACATCGTGTGGAAGCTGTAAGCGTTTACAGGGGATTCGCATATATTTTCTGTCGCCTTAGACAATTCATTGAATGGCGGATGAATATTATTTTTGTGTTTTTGGTAAACAGTTTTACCAGGGATTTTTACTCCTAAACACGTTCTGTTATAGCCACAGACCCGATTTAACCAGTTTTAGAGACTTCAGAGTGTTTTCTATACACACATACTTATCATATGCATATACTATATTCCTGGCATGAGTAGCAGGACTTTGAAATGTTGCGCGATTTTTAACAAAAAGCTGCGAAAATTCGCAGCATCCTTAACAGCCTCTATGAATAACATTGACGAATACACTGATACGGTGACTGAGTTTATCAGGAAGTGTATAGGATATGTTGTACCTACTGTGACTATTAAAACCTACCCTAACCAGAAACTGTGGATAGAAGGCAGCATTTGCGCAAAACTGAAAGCGCGAACCACCGCATTTAACCATGGCAAGGTGACTGGGAATACGGCCGAATACAAACAGTGTAGTTATTCCCTCCGTAAGGCAATCAAACAGGCAAAACGTCAGTATAGAGACAAAGTGGAGTTGCAATTCAACGGTTCAGACACAAGACGTATGTGGCAGGATCTACAGACAATCACAGACTACAAAGGGAAAACCAGCCACATCGCGGACACCGACGTCTTGCTCCCGGACAAGCTAAACACCGTCTTCGCAACCTTTTGAGAATAACACAGTGCCCACTACCAATGACTGTAGGCTCTCCTTTTCCGTGGCCAACGTGAGTAAGACATTTAAGCGTGTTAACCCTCGTAAGGCTGCCGGCGAGACAGCATCCCTAGCTGTGTCTTCAGAGCATGTGCAGAACAGTTTCCTGGAGTGTTTACGGACATACTCCCTATCCCAGTCTGCTGTCCCCACATGCTTCAAGATGTCCACCATTGTTCCTGTGTCAAAGAAAGCAAAGGTGACTGAACTAAATTACTACCGGCCCGCAGCACTCACTCACTTCTGTCATCATGAAGTGCTTTGAGAGACTAGTCAAGGATCATATCATCTCAACTTGACCTGTCACCCTAGACCCACTTCAATTTTCTTACCGCCCCAATAGATCCACAGATGATGCAATCACCATCACACTACACACTGCACACTGCCCTATCCCATCTGGACAAGAGGAATACCTGTGTAAGAATGCTGTTCATTGACTACAGCTCAGCATTCAACACCATAGTACCTTCCAAGCTCATCATGAAGCTTGGGGCCCTGGTTCTGAACTGGGTACTGGACTTCCTGATGGGCCGCCCCTAGCTGGTGGAGGTAGGAAACAACACATCCGCTTTGCTGATCCTCAACACTGGGGCCCCACAAGGATGTGTAGTCAGCCCCCTCCTGTTCTCCCTGTTCACCCACGCATGCCTCCAACTCAGGTTTGCAGACAACACAACAGTAGTAGGCCTGATTACCAAAAATGATGAGACAGCCTACAGGGAGGAGGTGAGGGCACTGGAAGTGTGGTGCCAGGAAAATAACCTCTCACTCAACGTCAACAAAACAAAGGAAACAGCAAAGGGAGCATGCCCCTATCCACATTGACAGCACTGCAGTAGAGAAGGTGGAAAGCTTGAAGTTCCTCTGTGTACACATCCCGGACAAACTGAAATGGTCTCAAGGCTATCATATTGTTAACTTCTTTGGGACTGGGGGGCAGTATTGAGTAGCTTGAATGAATAAGGTGCCCATAGTAAACTGCCTGCTAATCAGGCCCAGTTGCTAATATATGCATATAATTAGTAGACTTGGATAGAAAACACTCTGAAATTTCTAAAACTGTTTGAATGATGTCTGTGAGTATAACATAACTCATATGGGAGGAAAAAACCTGAGAAGAAATCGAACCAGGAGGTGGGAAATCTGAGGTTTGTAGTTTTTCAAACCATTGCCCATCGAATATACAGTATCTATGGGGTCATACACTTCCCAAGGCTTCCACTAGATGTCAACAGTCTTTAGAATGTTGTTTGAGGCTTCTACTGTGAAGTGAGGGCTAATGAGAGCTGAATGAGTCAGAGGTCTGCCAGGGTGGCATGAGCTGATCACGCGCACTCACGTGAGAGTTAGCTGCGTTCCATCGCATTTATACAGACAAAGGAATTCTCCGGTTGAAACATTATTGAAGATTTATGATAAAAACATCCTAAAGATTGATTCTATACTTCATTTGACATGTTTCTACGAACTGTAATATGACTTTTCGCTCGTCATGAGTTTGAATTGTGTACTAAACGCGTGAACAAAAAGGAGGTATTTGGACATAAATTATGGACTTTATCGAACAAATCACCATTTATTGTGGAACTGGGATTCCTGGGAGTGCATTCTGATGAAGATCATCAAAGGTAAGTGAATATTTATAATGCTATTTCTGACTTCTGTTGACTCCACAACATGGCGGATATCTGTATGGCTTGTTTTGTTGTCTGAGCGCTGTACTCAGATTGTTGCATGGTGTGCTTTTTCCATAAAGTTCTTTTGAAATCTGACACAGCGGTATTTTTAATGAGAAGTGGATCTAAAATTCCATGCATAACAGTTGTATCTTTTATCAATGTTTATTATGAGTATTTCTGTAAATTGATGTGGCTCTCTGCAAAATCACCAGATGTTTTGGAACTACTGAACATAACGCGGCAATGTAAACTGAGATTTTTGGATATAAATATGAACTTTATCGAACAAACCATACATGTATTGTGTAACATACAGTCCTATGAGTGTCATCTGATAAAGATCATCAGAGGTTAGTGATTCATTTTATCTCTATTTCTGCTTTTTGTGACTCCTCTCTTTGGCTGGAAAAATGGCTGTGTTTTTCTGTGACTAGGTACTGACCTAACATAATCATTTGGTGTGCTTTCGCCGTAAAGCCTTTTTGAAATCGGACACTGTGGCTGGATTTACACAAGGTTTATATTTGAAATGGTGTAAAATACTTGTATGTTTGAGGAATTTTAATTATGGTATTTCTGTTGTTTTGAATTTGTGTATTGTTGTGAAATGGTTAGATATTACTTGTTAGATGTTACTGCACTGTTGGAGCTAGAAACACAAGCATTTTGCTACACCCGCAATAACATCTGCTAAGCACGTGTATGTGACCAATACAATTTGATTTGAAGTACATTTTATGTATATTTCTCATACATTTTAAGTATAATAAAATGTTATTTGAATTAGAATTCCTGCATTTTCTTTACAAATAAAGTATATCTATAATGTGTTTCAAGTATACTTTTACTAATGGACTTCTACTCATTAACCACATTTGAAATTGTAATTAATAAAAATGTTACCTTGATCGCCCAAGGCATCTTCTCATCCAATGTTAACACGCTATATACAAATAAGTTGTAGCTGGAGCAGCAATTTACAAGTAATGTGATTGATAACTGTGCACCAGTGGCATTTCACACTTTAGTTGTTCACATTACGGTAAACAATGATGGCACAGGAGGGTAGGGCTGCCGTCTTATCATTAAAAACTGTAATATCTTATGTTTCACTGAGTTGTGGCTGAACGACGACATTAAGAACATACAGCTGGCAGGTTATACGAGACAGAACAGCAGCCTCTGGTAAGACACAGGGCGGGGGCCTATGTATTTATGTAAACAACAGCTGGTGCAAGATATCTAAGGAAGTCTCAAACTTTTGCTCGCCTGAGGTAGAGTGTCTCATGATAAGCTGTAGACCACACTATCTACCTAGAGTTTTCATCTGTATACTTCATAGCTGTCAACATACCACCACAGAGCGAAGTTGGCACTAAAACCCCACTCAATGAGCTGTATTCCGCCATAAGCAAACAGGAAAATGTTCACTCAGAGGAAGTGCTCCTGGTGGCCGGGAAATTGAATACAGGGAAACTAAAATCAGTTTTACTGAATTTCTATTTTCCTGATTTTCCCAAAGTAAACTGCTTGTTACTCAGGCCCAGAAGCCAGGATATGTATATAATTGGTATCTTTGGATAGAAAACACTTTGCAGTTTCTAGAAATGTTAAAATAATGTATGAGACTATAACACAATTGATATGGTAGAAGAAAATCCAAAGAAAAACCACCCAGAATTTTTTTTTTTTAGGTCCCAGGCTCTAATAATTGAAAGCTATGGGTCTTATGCAATTCAAACTCCCAGATTGCAATTCCTATGGCTTCCACGAGATGTCAATAGTTTTTTTCAAGGTTTCAGGCTTGTTTCTTCCAAAACTAGGAAGAATTTGGTGTTTTGGTATAAAGAGTCACAGTGGAAAATCAGTCTGTCGGTGCGTGATGATACTAATCTTACTTTTCTATTGAATATATTCTTTCCATATGAAATATAATAGTTTCTTTAAATTCTAGGGTACCTGAGGATTAAATCAAAATGTTATTTGACTTGTTTGAGCAAAGTTTAGCGGTAGATTTTTGGATTCCTTTGTCTGCCTGTTGAACGAGTGGATTACTGAAATTGATGGCGCCAACTAAACTGAGTTTTTGGGATATAAAGAAGGATTTTATCTAACAAAACGACCATTCATGTTGTAGCTGGGACCCTTGGGATTGCAAACAGGAAATTGTCAAAAGTAAGTAATTCAGTTAATAGCTATTTGTGATTTTATGAAGCCTGTGCTGGTTTAAAAATATGTTGATGTGGGGCGCCATCCACAAACAATCGCATGGCATGCTTCCGCTGTAAAGCCTATTGTAAATTGGACAATGCAGTTAGATTAACAAAATGTAAGCTTTTAAACGATATGAGATACTTGTATGTTCATAAATTTCACCGGATGTTGTCAACAGGTGTCCTGCTAGCAGGACGCCTAGCCTTAAGTTATTTTTAACAGATCAACACTCAAGGCCACTGGGCCAGGCGGATTACCAGGATGTGTACTCCGAGCATGCGCTGACCAACTGGAAAGTGTCTTCACTGACATTTTCAACCTCTCCCTGTCTGAGTCTGTAATACCAACATGTTTCAAGCAGACTATCATAGTCCCTGCTCCCAAGAACAGGTAACCTGCCTAAATGACTACCTGCCTGTAGCACTGACGTCTGTAGCCATGAAATGCTTTGAAAGGCTGGTCATGGCTCACATCAACACCATTATCCCTGTAACCCTAGACCCACTCCAATTTGCATACCTTGCCAACAGATCCGCAGATGATGCAAGCTCATCACTAAGCTAAGGATCCTGGGAATTAACACCTCCCTGGACATCCTGACGGGCCACCCCCAGGTGTCAGTGTAGTAAGGGCCACCCCCAGTAAGGGTAGGTAAAAACACATCTGCCACACTGATCCTCAACATTGGGGCCCCTCAGGGGTGCTTGCTCAGTCCCCTCCTGTACTCCCTGTTCACTCATGACTGCACGGCCAGGCACAACTCCAACACCATCATTAAGTTTGCCGATGACACAACAGTGGTAGGCCTGATCACTGACAACGATGAAACAGCCTATAGGGAGGAGGTCAGAGACCTGACAGTGTGGTGCAAAGACAACAACCTCTCCCTCATCGTGATCAAGACAAAGGAGATTATTGTGGACTACAGAAAAAGCAGGGCCGAGCATGCCCCCATTCTCATCGACGGGGCTGCAGTGGAGCAGGTTGAGAGCTTCACGTTCCTTGCCGTCCACATCATCATCAAACTAACATGGTCCAAGCACATCAAGACAGTCGTGAAGAGAGCACGACAAAACCTATTCAGGACACTGAAAATATTTTGCAGGGGTCCTCAGATCCTCAAAAGGTTCTACAGCTGCACCATCGAGAGCATCCTAATGGGTTGCATCACTGCCTGGTATAGCAACTGCTCTGCCTCCGACCGCAAAGCACTACAGAGGGTAGTGCGTATGGCCCAGTACATCACCGGGGCCAAGCTTCCTGCCATCAAGGACCTCTATACCAGGCGGTGTCAGAGGAATGCCCTAAAAATTGTCAAAGACTCCAGCCACCCTACTCATAGACTGTTCTCTCTGCTACCGCACTGCAAGCGGTACCGGAGCGCCAAGGCTAGGTCCAAGAGGCTTCTCAACAGCTTCTATCCCCAAGCAATAAGACTCATGAACAGCTAAGCAAATGGCTACCCAGACTATTTGCACCCCCCCTCCCACGCTGCTTCTACTCTCTGTTATTATCTATGTGTAGCCACTTTATTAACCCTGCCTGCATGTACATAATTACCTCAATTACCTCGACACCGGTGCCCCCGCACATTGACACACTGACTCCGAACCGGCACCCCCTTTATATAGCCCCGCTATTGATATTTACTGATGCTCCTTAATTATTAGTTTTTTCTTATCTATTACTTTTTAAAGGTATTTTATTAAAACTGCATTGTTGGTTAAGGGCTTGTAAGTAAGCATTTCACCTGTTGTATTCGGTGCACGTGACAAATAAGATTTGATTTGAAATGAACATTTTAATAAAATGTGTAATATGTCATGTGTAATTAAAAGTACAAGATCAGTTGGTTTGAAAATAAACATCAACACATTTGAATAATATGAGTAACAATATAACATTTTAAATCAAAACCTCAGCTGCAGGAAAGGAGGAATGGTAATATGCACATTCTTGGCACATGCATTTTTGAAAGTGTACGTTAAATTTATTTTGTGGACATTTAAGTTAAATATTGTTTTTGAAAGTATACTTGAGTATTTTTTTGAGATACGAAAAAGTATACTCTCAGGAAGCAAAAATAAAATAAAATCAAACTTTATTTGCCACATGTGCCGAATACAAGAAGTGTAGACTTTACCGTGAAATGCTTACTAATGTCACGACGTGGCCCTTTCTGGGTATAGATCGTGGCTTCCCCCTCTCTCACTCTCTCCTACACCCAGGTTCTGTTATCTCAGGTCGTAAATTCCTGGCGAAGACTCTCTACTAATTATTAGTATTGGATAGAAAACATCCTGAAGTTTCTAAAACTGTTTGAATGATGTCTGTGAGTATAACAGAACTCATATGTCAGGCAAAAACCTGAGAAGAAAATCCAAACAGGAAGTGGGAAATCTGAGGTTTGTAGTTTTTGAACCCCCTCTATCAAATACACAGTGGGATATGGGTTATTTTGTACTTCCTACGGCTTCCACTAGATGTCAACCGTCTTTAGAACATTGTTTCAGGCTGCTCCTGTGAAGGGGAGCTGGGTGGGGAGCTGTTTGACTAAGAGGTCTGCCAGCAGCCTCGTTCTCAGTCACGCGCATTTCACATGAGAGGTATCTCTCGTTCCATTGCTTTTCTACAGACAATGGAATTCTCCGGTTGGAACTTTATTGAAGATTTATGATAACAACATCCTAAAGATTGATTCTATACTTAGTTTGACAAGTTTCTTTGACCTGTAATATAACTTTTTGAACTTTTCGTCCGACTGGACCAGAACGCGCTTTTGGATTTGTTTACCAAACACCCTAACAAAGGAAGCTAATTGGACATAAATGGACATAAATGATGGACATTATTAAAAAAAACAAGCATTTATTGTGGAACTGTGATTCCTGGGAGTGCATTCTGATGAAGATCATCGAAGGTAAGTGAATATTTATAGTGCTATTTATGACTAATATTGTCTACCCAACATGGCGGATATTTCTCTGGCTGGTTTGGGCTCTGAGCGCCGTTCTCAGATAATGCTTTTTCCGTAAAGTTCTTTTGAAATCTGACACAGCGGTTGCATTAAGGAGAAGAGTATCTAAAGTTCCATGCATAACACTTGAATTTTCATTAACATTTATAATGAGTATTTCTATGAATTCATGTGGCTCTCTGCAATATCACTGCATGTTTTGGAACTATTGAACATAAATCAAATCAAATCAAATGTATTTATATAGCCCTTCGTACATCAGCTGATATCTCAAAGTGCTGTACAGAAACCCAGCCTAAAACCCCAAACAGCAAGCAATGCAGGTGTAGAAGCACAGTGGCTAGGAAAAACTCCCTAGAAAGGCCAAAACATAGGAAGAAACCTAGAGAGAAACCAGGCTATGTGGGGTGGCCAGTCCTCTTCTGGCTGTGCCGGGTGGAGATTATAACAGAACATGGCCAAGATGTTCAAATGTTCATAAATGACCAGCATGGTCAAATAATAATAATCACAAGCAGAACAGTTGAAACTGGAGCAGCAGCACGGCCAGGTGGACTGGGGACAGCAAGGAGTCATCATGTCAGGTAGTCCTGAGGCATGGTCCTAGGGCTCAGGTCCTCCGAGAGAGAGACAGAAAGAAAGAGAGAAAGAGAGAATTAGAGAGAGCATACTTATTTTCACACAGGACACCAGATAGGACAGGAGATGTACTCCAGATATAACAAACTGACCCTAGCCCCCCCGACACATAAATTACTGTAGCATAAATACTGGAGGCTGAGACAGGAGGGGTCAGGAGACACTGTGGCCCCATCCGATGACACCCCCGGACAGGGCCAAACAGGAAGGATATAACCCCACCCACTTTGCCAAAGCACAGCCCCCACACCACTAGAGGGATATTTTCAACCACCAACTTACCATCCTGAGACAAGGCCGGGTATAGCCCACAAAGATCTCCGCCACGGCACAACCCAAGGGGGGGGCGCCAACCCAGACAGGAAGATCACATCAGTGACTCAACCCACTCAAGTGACGCACCCCTCCTAGGGACGGTATGAAAGAGCCCTAGTAAGCCAGTTACTCAGCCCCTGTAATAGGGTTAGAGGCAGAGAATCCCAGTGGAAAGAGGGGAACCGGCCAGGCAGAGACAGCAAGGGCGGTTCATTGCTCCAGAGCCTTTCCGTTCACCTTCACACTCCTGCGCCAGACTACACTCAATCATAAAGACTTAAAGGTTGAGACCGAGTTTGCGTCAATCACATGGCTAGGCAGACCATTCCATAAAAATGGAGCTCTATAGGAGAAAGCCCTGCCTGCAGCTGTTTGCTTAGAAATTCTAGGGACAATTAGGAGGCCTGCGTCTTGTGACCATAGCGTACGTGTAGGTATGTACGGCAGGACCAAATCAGAGAGATAGGTAGGAGCAAGCCCATGTAATGCTTTGTAGGTTAGCAGTAAAACCTTGAAATCAGCCCTTGCCTTGACAGGAAGCCAGTGTAGGGAGGCTAGCACTGGAGTAATATGATCCAATTTTCTGGTTCTAGTCAGGATTCTAGCAGCCGTATTTAGCACTAACTGAAGTTTATTTAGTGCTTTATCCGGGTAGCCGGAAAGTAGAGCATTGCAGTAGTCTCACCTAGAAGTGACAAACGCATGGTTAAATTTTTCTGCGTCATTTTTGGACAGAAAGTTTCAGATTTTTGCAATGTTACGTAGATGGAACAAAGCTGTCCTTGAAACAGTCTTGATATGTTCTTCAAAAGAGAGATTAGGGTCCAGAGTAACGCCGAGGTCCTTCACAGTTTTATTTGAGACGACTGTACAACCATTAAGATTGATTGTCAGATTCAACAGAATATCTCTTTGTTTCTTGGGACCTAGAACAAGCATCTCTGTTTTGTCCGAGTTTAAAAGTAGAAAGTTTGCAGCCATCCACTTCCTTATGTCTGAAACACATGCTTCAGGCGAGGGCAATTTTGGGGCTTCACCATGTTTCATTGAAATGTACAGCTGTGTGTCATACCTTCGCTTCCTTGGGCATAGGGCCTATGGTGGTCTGCTTGAAACATGTAGGTGTTACAGACTCGGTCAGGGATAGGTTGAAAATGTCACTGAAGACACTTGACAGTTGGTCCGTGCATGCTTTGTGAATGTTGACCTATTTAAAGGTTTTGTTCACATCGGCTATCAGGAGTGTTATCACACAGTCATCCAGAACAGCTGGTGCTCTCGTGCATGCTTCATGCTGGTGCTCTCGTGCATGTTGCTTGCCTCGAAGCGAGCATAAAGGCATTTAGCTCATCTGGTAGGCTCGTGTCACTGGGCAGCTCCCGTCTGTGTTTCCCCTTGTAGTTTTCAAGCCCTGCCACATCCGACGAGCATCAAAGCCTGTGTTGTAGGATTCAATCTTAATCTGTATTGAAGCTTTGCTTGTTTGATGATTCACCTAAGGGCATAGTGGGATTTTTTATACGAGTCCGGATTAGTCTCCCGCTCCTTGAAAGCGGCAGCTCTTCCCTTTATCTCGATGCTGATGTTTCCTGTAATCCATTGCTTCTGGTTGGGATATGTACGTAAAGTCACTGTGGGGACAACGTCATCGATGCACTTATTGATGAAGCCGATGACTGAGGTGGTGTATTCCTCAATGCCATTGGATGAATCCCGGAACATATTCCATTCTGTGCAAGCAAAATAGTCCTGTAGAATAGCATCCGCATCATCTGACCACTTCCGTAATGAGCGAGTCACTGGTATTTCCTGCTTTAGTTTTTGCTTGTCAGCAAGAATCAGGAGGATATAATTGTGGTCAGATTTGCCAAATGGAGGGCGGGGGAGAGCTTTGTATGCATCTCTTTGTGTGGAGTAAAGGTGGTCTAGGATTTTTTTTTCCCTGGTTGCACATGTGACATGCTGGTAAAAATTTGGTAAAACTGATTTAAGTTTGCCTGCATTAAAGTCCCCGGCCACTAGGAGCGGCGCTTCTGGGTGAGCATTTTCTTCTTTGCTTATGGACTTATAGAGTTGGTTGAGAGCGGTCTTAGTGCCAGCTTCGCTTTGTGGTGGTAAATAGACGGCTACGAATAATACAGATGAGAACTCTCTTGGTAGACAGTGTGGTCTACAGCTTTTCATAAGGTACTCTACCTCAGGCGAGCAATACCTCGAGAAGTCTTGAATATTACACATTGCACACCAGCTGTTATTGACAAAAAGACACACACACACCCACCCCTCTGCCAGTGCATGGAAAATCCCGCCACCTCTATATTGTCCGTTTCTTCGTTCAGCCACGTCTCGGTGAAACATAAGATGTTACAGTTTTTAATGGCCCATTGGTAGGATAGTCTTAATAGTAGGTTATCAATTTTTATTTTCTAACAATTGCACGTTAGCAAGGAGAATGAAAGGCATTGGGAGTTTACTCCCAAACTCCAAGCAGGCTGTCATGTGCCTTTTACTGGCTTCCATCTGGCCACTCTACCATAAAGGCCTGAATGGTGGAGTGCTGCAGAGATGGTTGTCCTTCTGGAAGGTTCTCTCATCTCCACAGAGGAATTATAGAGCTCTGTCAGAGTTACCATAGGGTTCTTGGTCAGCTCCCTGACCAAGGCCCTTCTCCCCGATTGCTCAGTTTGGCCGGGTCGGCCAGCTCTAGGAAAAGTCTTGGTGGTTCCAAACTTCTTCCATTGAAGAATGATGGAGGCCACTGTGTTCTTGGGGACCTTCAATGCTGCAGACATTTCTTTGGTACCCTTCCCCAGATCTGTGCCTCAACACAATCCTGTCTCAGAGCTCTACAGATAATCCCTTTGTTTTTTTCTATGACACGCAGTGTCAACTGTGGGACCTTATAGACAGGTGTGTGCCTTTCCAAATCATGTCCAATCAATTGAATCTACCACAGGTGGACTCCAAACAAGTTGAAGAAACATCTCAAGGATGATCAATGTAAACGGGATGCAACTGTGCTCAAAGGGAAGGGGTCTGAATTCTTTCTGAATGCACTGTATACTTGTAGTATACTTGATCACTCACAGAATTTCCCCCAAAAATAGAAATGATTTATCTTTAAAATAACTCCAAGTGTATTTTGAATGAAAATACTAAATTACAATTAAAGAGTTTAAAATTGAAGTACAGTTAGAATGAGTGTGTTTAATTGTAATGATAGTGAATATATACTAAGTACACTTAAATTATGAAAAGCTTTTAATAAGTGTGTTGAAGTGTGATGATAGCATTTATTGTATATTAAAAGACTGAAAAAACTATAAATATAAAGTACACTTTTGATAAGTGTGTTGAAGTGTAAATATTGTATATTTATATTATAGTTAAGATATACCAGAAAAGTACATCTTGTATTTGAAGTATATTATTTAAATGTTTGGTATATTTAAGTATACTTTAGTATACTTGTAATGTATTCAAATGTACAATTTTGTTGCTTGGGTCAGAGCAACATGACCTGGTGTAAATTACAATGTGCTTGAAGTACAGCCCCTTCACACCCACTGTAACGGTTCTCTTCTTGTGAAGTAAAGGCGGACCAAAGCGCAGCGTGGTGGTTGTTCATTGTATTTATTGACGACACTATACATGAACAAACTAACGAAAACAAAACAAGAAACGTGAGAACTCAAAACAGCCCTGTCTGGTGCAAACACAAAAACAGGAACAATCACCCACAAACAAACAGTGAAACCCAGGCTACCTAAGTATGATTCTCAATCAGAGACAACTAATGACACCTGCCTCTGATTGAGAACCATACTAGGCCGAAAACATAGAACTGCCCCAAAACATAGAAAAACAAACATAGACTGCCCACCCAACTCACGCCCTGACCATACTAAATAAATACAAAAACAAAGGAAATAGAGGTCAGAACGTGACACCCACTTTCACATCTATTATTAAGTGTTTCAGAAGACAATATTAAGGTTATTATCCACTTCCCTGATGACAGCATAGAGAAAATAAATATGAATTCCTCATGTTCAGCCACTTCCCATTATCATGGCAAAATCTGGAATATGAAGTCCAGTCAATGTGTGTGAGCACCTGCAGTACCTGCTGTGCATTTGTATTCTGTGGCTGCTGTTGTTTGTGTGTGTCTGAGCTTCCACTCCCATTGAGGAGGCTGTTGGTGTGAGGCATGCATGCAGGCAGCAGCGTGGTGGGCTGTGTGATTAATAACGGTGCCGTGTAGCAGGGCTGGAGAGTGATTAATTGGGCTCAGGACCTCATCTGCAATGTTTTGATGAAAATGAAGAGAGGAAGAAGGGTTGAGCTGGAAGAGAAGGGGGGGTGGGTGGCAAGGCACTCTAATGAAGTTGAAAGCCAACTTGATTGTGTGTGTGTGTGTGTGTGTGTGTGTGTGTGTGTGTGTGTGTGTGTGTGTGTGTGTGTGTGTGTGTGTGTAAGCAACATCAAATCAAAGATAATGCTCTGGATGACATATTATGACCCATTTTGGCTGCGTTCGTCTCCTGTAATACTCTAACATTATTTACAGTAGAAGGTCTATAACCAATTCATTATAGGATCCAAGTTATCTCCCTCCAGACACAATACCATGGTGGATCTTTCAACTATGCTTGGGCCTAGACATAATTTACCTACAAACTACGCAATCCCTGTTTTTACATTCACCCTATATAGCTTTCTGAAAAGTTTAATTTACCCTTCCTGGAGGGCATACTGTACTATAATATAATATATAATACTACAATATTGTCTAACAGCTTTTATGAGTCATGTAAAAAGGTTCATCTCTGCAGAGGGAGGTTTTTGGTGAACACAAAAGAAATTGCCTTTTCAGATGAGCTGCATTTATCATTCAGTATGAGAAAGATGTGACTTGTTCTCGTGAAGAAAGTCTCTGAGCCGTGTTTGGCTGATTGCTAATCTGCCCTCATAAACATTGCAATCACCTTTGTCGTTTCCTTCAGTGGTTTATTGGATCTTTAAGGGCAGAGAGACGTTAGTGACAAACACCCTGGGGAATATGTGATGACATGGAACAACCCATTAAGCAATGTAAGAGAAAAGTGGCACGCTTATTTTCTAGTATTTTCCATAAACTGACATTCTCACTGTTAATCTCAAAGGTTGTCTAGCAATTAGTGAGTTACTTTAGCTAGGCGATTGACATTAAATAAATTCGAATTATTTTGTATTATTATTTCATACAGAGTGGATGTGTCTGCAGACACAGCCATATGGATAAGGTTGATAATATTTCCAGGTATTTTCATGTCTGAACATAAACACTCTTAGTCACACTGTAAAATGGGGAATAGGCTTGTTTCATTAGCTTTTTTCCTAAGGTGTTCATATAGAAATGTAAAATAATTAGCTCGAAACCATTTGTCACTTGGAATAGCTAGTATAGACCTGAGATGTGTACTGTAGATTAGACCGGTACATGATGCAAAATGCAAAATGTGTGAAATACAGTATTACAGTTTTTTGGAAAACCATACCATGTCTTTGCCATCGGCTGATGGAAACTGTAGTTGGAGTTGTCAAGTAAAGTCCTCTCACTCTCTCTCCACAGCCTCTCTGGCTCTGAAAAGGGGTCAAATAAGGGCCAGTGTATGATTCCTTCAAGCTCCTTGACTCAGTCAGATAGAGTTTTAAATATCCTTCTCAACCAAACAAATTTCATCAGGGTTCAAAGACTTCTCATCAAAATTGCTTTGCACTGAGGATGACCGGCCCTCTGGAATATTAGTCTGGAATATTCTTTGAGAGGCAGAGAACGTGGAGGAGGGCGGGAATAGTCCTGAAATGCAGACTGTACAGAAATCTAAAAATACAGTAATACATCACTCTAATCGACTTTGAAATACCGACAAACTACCTGGAGAATTAATGAATTACAGGTCAAACTACTTAAGTTGCTGAGTCAAACCAGTACAATGTGATGCATCAACATTTAATATTTCAATTCCTGTAGAAAAACAGCACAGTGGCAAATGGACATTCAGTGAGAAAAGAACAGTAGCGAGGCTATATACAGTAGTGAGGCTATATACAGTAGTGAGGCTATATACAGGCACCGGTTAGTCGGGCTAATTGAGGTAGTATGTACATGTAGGTATGGTTAAAGTGACTATGCATATATGATCAACAGAGAGCCCCTGAGGGTCTCCAGTGTTGAGGATCAGCGTGGAAGATGTGGTGCTACCTACCCTCACCACCTGGGGGTGGCCCGTCAGGAAGTCCAGGATCCAGTTGCAGAGGGAGGTGTTTAGTCCCAGGATTCTTAGCTTAGCAATGAGCTTTGAGGGTACTATGGTGTTGAACGCTGAGCTGTAGTCAATGAATAGCATTCTCACGTAGATGTTCCTTTTGTCTAGGTGGGAAAGGGCAGCGTGGAGTTCAATAGAGATTGCATCAACCGTGGATCTGTTTGGGCGGTATGCAAATTGGATTGGGTCTATGGTTTCTGGGATAATAGTGTTGATGTGAGCCATGACCAGTTTTCAAAGCACTTCATGGCAACGGACGTGAGTGCTACGGGTCTGTAGTCATTTAGGCAGGTTGCCTTAGTGTTCTTGGGCCAGGGACTATTGTGGTCTGCTTGAAACATGTTGGTATTACAGGCTCAATCAGGGACATGTTGAAAATGTCAGTGAAGACACCTGTCAGTTGGTCAGCACATGCCCGGAGCACACATCCTTGTAATCCGTCTGGTCCCATGGCCTTGTGAATGTTGACCTGTTTAAAGGTCTTACTCACATCGGCTACGGAGAGCGTGATCCCACAGTTGTGCGGAACAGCTGACGCTCTCATGCATGCCTCTGTGTTGCTTGCCTCGAAGCGAGAAGTGATTCAGCTCGTCTGGTAGGCTCGTGTCACTGGGCAGCTCGTGGTTGTGCTTCCCTTTGTAGTCTGTAGTAGTTTGCAAGCCCTGGCACATAAGATGAGCATCGGAGCCGGTGTAGTACGATTCAATCTTACCCCTAAATTGGCACTTTGCCTGTTTGATGATTCGTTGGAGGCCATAGCAGGATTTCTTATAAGGTTCTGGGTTAGAGTCCCGCACCTTGAAAGTGGCAGCTCTACCCATTAGCTCAGTGTGGATGTTGCCTGTAATCCATGGCTTCTGGTTGGGGTATGTACGTACGGTCACTGTGGGGACGATGTCGTTGATGCACTTATTGATAAAGCCAGTGCCGGTTAGTATTAATGATACATCTGACGAGTCTTGGGCCCTTTTCATTGTGAATATTATTACTTTGGGGAAAGGAAAAGGCTGAGTTTGGCGACCGTCTGCAGAAGGGTTTCTTATTTAAGAACACAATCAAACAGGCTGGTTGTAAATATGATGTCATGGTAAGGAAAATAATAACTATTTATTTGTTGGGGTGTAGTTTCATTTCTACTCATAATTGAGACGATTGTATATAACAGGGTTCTTTAGACCACTGCTGTTTGGTTGTTCTTTGTAGTGATACAACTGCAACAGAGAGGGAGTAAGAGGGATAGAGGGAGAAGGGGATGAATTTGGCTTCTTCTCTGCCTCTGTATCTCAGGCAAGTGGCCCTTAAACCCCCTAAAATGGATCCAATTATGGGGAGGGCTTTTGGTGGTGCTTGTGGAAGTCGATGTAATTGTGTAACCCTAATTTTCCTGGCTGGAGCTGTGGCTCCTCTGACAGAGGCCTGTCATCTCCTCTAATCCTTTCTCAGGCATGATGGTGAAATGAGATCTCGTCTTAAAGTAAAATTACAAACGGACACCCAGAAAACACAATCATCTTACAGAGAAATCCCTTAGAATGGGTATTTCGGCTTCTATATCTACTGGCCCTTTCTATTCCAATGATGCAAGAAGGAAGGCTGTGTGGTTTTCATTCACTGTAAATGTTTTCAGATGAAAGGACACTGTTGAAAATGCTTCGTCACTCAATGTGTGTCTGTCTGTGTGTTGAGTGTGTTTTATTACAGGTCAATGCGTGGCTTAGCAAATCTCTAAAAACCTGATACTGTGGTCGGTGATGGTGGAGCGACAGGGGAGGTGTGTGCATTTTCTGGAAGAACTGTTGAAACAATGAAAGATGAATAGATAGAAAGAACCGCAGGCGGCTTGTAGAGGAGCATGATTGGCTCGATGCACCTGTTGTGAAGCCGCCCATCCGTGACTGGTTCCTAGACCTCACATGCTATTGTCCTCTGGCACCGGAGCCTAATGGCTCGTAAATGTTTTAGTGCTGTGCATGACAGTGCAATGACATCTGGCCATTTCCGTATCTGCCTCTCTTCTATTGCCAGTCCCCGAAGAGGACTTCCCGTGATGTCGGAAAGCTGCCTGTCGTCCCTTAAAGTTTATTAAGGACAGTGAATAGTAAACACAAGCCACGCTGGTAGGAAAAACTATGTACAGTATGGAGATGCTGTCTGTGTGATTAGAACTGTAGATCTAACAACAAAGATACCGGCTGTGTTATTTAGAGATTATAGACATCATCATAAAGTGAAACCTGCCTTATCAGGAACATCACTTTATTTATCTTTAGATAAGGGAGCCCGTTGTGTCGTTTGTTATTAAACTTATTTTCTGATAGCCAATAGCAGTTCTACATGTGGGGAAATGTAAAACAGATTAAGGGGGAAAGACTTCGAAATTACTGCAGATAGTAGCAAATCTCCTCCCTTTGATCGTGGCAGCCATCAACGGGATCCATCCAGTCTCCGAAAGTGAGACGCCCAGCTGCCTGGGATGCATTTCATATTCCTTAAGAGAAGAGCGTCAGACAGCATCTCGTCTCTCCTCTCTCAGTAATCCCTATCAGAAACACTTTCCCAGCCTCAGATCAGCCAGACTAGTCACTGGCCTCTCTCACTCATGTACAATGAGTTGTCGAGAGGACCAATACCATTTTGAAAATATGGTACGTATAAAGATCAAGAATTTAGTGGACTGGAGGAAATGGAGGAATATAATTCATGCAGCTGGGGCTCATTTTATCCAATAAGGTAGTGCTGGCTAAAATGGTCTGACATAATGCATTTTTTTATTTGACATTTACATCTACATTTACTCTCTTCTCCACACTAATAGCTTGTATAATTTTGACTGTAATTTAGATAGAGGGTGATATAACTCTAGCCTAGATAAACCATCAGTAGCAACAATGTGGCCTTCCTGTGCAAACTTGAGGAGTACAAGTTCTGTGAGGAGGACCTTGAAGATATGTAGTGTGGTGGAATTAATCTTCCTTCACCAAGTGTAGCCTCTTATGTCAATCTTAATTTAGGCGATTTACAGCCATCTCTGCCAATCAGTGGAATTTTAATGAGAAAAGGGGTAACTTGTCACCGTAGTGTGACAGTCTAAATTGTCGTTTACCACCGTGAAGTTCAACATAAACAATGTTGTCTCTCTCTCTGCAACCACTCCGCACATCGACCCGACTTCTATTTGTGAGATTTATTCAAATGATCTCACACCATCATTCCAGGAAATCGGTCACGGCCCGTTGGTAATCATACATGTAGACAGTAATTGCTTGTTTATGCCATAATGGGGATGAGTCGACTGAGTCAAGACACACTTGAAATTCATCCGGATGCTGAGCAATGGAAATCCAACCCACAGTGGTAAGGGATGGGTGGACTGTTTCCTTAGTATGATGATGACGGCTGAATCTAGTTGCTGTGGTTTGAATCTCAATCCTCCCCTTTGTCTGTTGAATTATCTTGGGCTTCATTATATTGTGGATGTTTCCTGTATTAAGCCATTATCTCAGACAGGAAATCTATTCCAGCCTAATGTTGGTTCCCAAGAGATCACAGGGTTTTGGCAAAGTATAAATGCCCACTATCTGAAGTTACAGTCATGTATCCCCTACCTTGCAGTTAACAGGGCCCAAAGCTTACAAGACAGCACTAACAAGGCAGAACTATGCCTGAACTTTTAAAGCCTCACCGACAAGCTGTCTGAAGCCAGTTTATAGCTGACAATTAATAATGTATTTTTATTGAGACTGAAATGAGAAGATTGCTTATTTCCTCTCTTCAACCTCTTTCTGGTATCCTGTAAACTACTGCTTTTATACTCATTGGTGCATTATACATTCTGTTTAGGCTTAATGTTGCCATTATTTCAGAGATTTGTTGCCTGTCTGGTTGGCATTATGGTCCTCTTGTATCTATTTCAATGGTGTTGTATTGTCATAAAATATACAATGAGATTCTTATCACTAATGTATGACATTGTCTTTCTTCAGCCTGCGAGCTGATTCTATGTGTAATATGAAGCATAAAGGTTGTTATTAGACTTGTTTAATGGAGATCTTTCCTCCTTAGAGCCTCTTTGCAGCGAATGGGCTGCAGAGGCCAATATCATGTCTGGCTATTAAAACCAGCCTAATATTGCAGGACTTTATGTTAGCTTGTTTGTGTTTTCCTGCTCTCCTCTGTACTTTGTCTCTCCCTGTGGGCTAACTAACTCCCATAGCTGAGGTGGCAGTGTAACTTAGTGCTGAGCTTCGTGCTGCTGCAGTGTCCATCGTGTTTAATTAGCCCCTGATTAAGAAAGGGCCAGGCTCTAATGATGTGAGTCATGCGAGAGGGAGAGAGACAGAGAGTCGGACTGCACTGCAGTAGAGTAGTGCTGACCAGGTGAAGTAGTGTTGACTCAGTCACTCTATCTTCTACTGCACTGTCCAGCTGCTGTATACTGAAGTGAGGTGAAGACTCCCACCTGTCTAGGTCTCTGGGCGTCTTGTCTCTCCCAGAGCACAAGTGACAGGTTGTCACTAATAATAATAATAACTAAATCACTCGATAAAAGAGAATAAATAAATGAAAATGAAATTACCCCCTATGCTCAAGGCGGCATTCATGCGATATTGGGAGCATGCGAGTGGGAATTTGTCGTTCAGGAGACATTGATTAATTTTGCCACACACAATTAGCCCATCAAATCGAGTGTGTCCTCCTCTCCTGTGGAAAGGTGATGTCAGAATTGTATGGAGCATTAGGCATTAGTGTTCCTTGTATTTTCTCTCGGAGATCAGCAGAGAGTTAGAGCTGGCTGTGACCGCGGCACTTTCTCTGACTGGCTGTTTTTAGATTAATAGTCCCACAACCTCAGGTCTTGCGGAGGGTAAACAAGGGCTAACTGGACCTCTTAGGCCTTGTGTCAATACTGATTCTCATCACTATTTGCAGGCTCAGGGTCTTTGGCCTGCCTGTTCCGTTTGTCACCTCTGTGATTGAGAAAAGAAATGACAGTGAACCAAATGAAGAGAGGACTAGGTGGTGAGATGGTAGTGGGGCTTTCCTTTTAAGTGGGGCTTTTAAGTGGGGCTTTCCTTTTAAGAAAGCAAACTGACTGAAAGCAAATAATGATCTTCTGTTCATTAGTGAAAGTATGCATTAAACTATTCTCTAAATGATGTTATCATTGTGTTTGTTTTGATTAGCTTGGGGATCCCTAACTGTGGGACTGGGAATGAAAGACATCTTGTCCATGGAGACTTGGACCAACACAGTCAGAATTTAGGCTTTTGATGGTGATTAGTGTAGTGATTCACTTCTCTGGTCCCTGTTGTCTATTTCTTAATGCAATCGTAAAGTGAATATAAATCTCTCAGGGCGCTGATATAAAAGTCCCTTCAGGCAGTTTGAGAGGTTGCTTTGATTGTGTATCACTAAGCATTATTGTTCCCTCTGTCTCTCTCCCAAAATGCACCGTAAATGTATTGGGGTGAAGGAGGAGCCACCACTATCGATCATCTTTAACTATGGTAGCCATTTTCTTTTGAATGTATCTTTTTTTCATCGGGTTGGTCTGGGCTGTCCTGAAAGAACAAATCCGCATTAGGGGAAACAGTGCCACTGTTCACCCCAGTGCCTTTGTTATTGTTTTCTTGATGAAAACAAAGGGGAGGAGCATTTGGCATCTTGGTGAAAAAAATTGCGACACATATTCCGCTGTCCTATCGAGCGTGCGATGATGTCCAAGAGGGGGGGACGGTGTTTGTTGTTTGCAGTAACTTTTTTGTTGTAATAACCCAAATGGACATGGCAGTGTCACCAATTAAGGATTTCAGCTTTCAGGCCCATTCCTACTGCGATACCGTGGCTATTTCCATTACTTTCCAGAACACCCCCACAGTAACATTTTTCTCTTTTCCTTTACCCTTGCTTTTTTTTATGTGGTTGTTATGGCAATTGTGAGGGACACAGTCAGTGCGTACAAGTCATAGTCTGAGAAAGCATTTCCATGACAACCGTTTGCTGAGGGTCTTACATGCTGACTACACTGGAGACACACTTGCACTATCGTGCGCATGTTGATTTGGTCCAACCACACCAGAGGCGATCATGAAACGCAGGTTAGAATATCAAAACCAACTGTAAACCAACTATATTCATTTGGGGGAATGGCAAAATGCATACTGTATGAAACATTCATAGACATTTAGCTAGCTTGCTAATTTCTTGTTCATTTGTCCTGGGAGACCTGAAATGCATATGGTCCTTTTTTTAGTTGGATCTCTGTCAACATTTTTCGAGAATCATACAAAAGTTTGTGTTTCTCTACTACGACTTTTAACACCAGAAAACCCGGGCATCGAATCATCCTGTTCTCAACCAATGCATTCCAGCAGTCTAATAAATAAATGTTATCTATGCTATTTCAAAAATAATCATTATGAAGGTCTTAGGTAATATTATAATATTCGTTTATGTTATTGCCAATGTAAAAACGTAAAAAACACAAAACATCACAATTCAATTGTTATACAACATCACAAAGGAATTCATTATTACTTCTTAAACGTTAAACAACTAATAAATTGTATTTCAAATGACCAGAATAGCATATTTTATATTAGTTTTATTATGTCACTAGTCTGTGCTTAGTAGCCTATGGCTATGCTGTCGCAAGTGCTGCCATGTGTAACCCATAGAATAGTGGTTATTCTACCCAACAAAGTTATATTTTGAAATAAAGCCCATGTTTGAAAAAAAAATAGTTTGGAAAATGTTGGTGTTTTAGAAACCTTAGAACCTGCTCTATTTGAAAAACAGAAAAACAGCTGAAGATGCCTTGTGTGTGTTGGTCTTTCATTCTTAAGCTTAGGATATCTTGCATAGCCTACCGTCCGTGGCTTAATCTACTGTGTAACTCTTGGCTATACCAACTCAAGTTATAATGACAGACGCAATATCTCCTTTATAATACTTCAAATACATTATTTTGTTGAGTTTTTTTTTCCACATAAGTAAATACATATATAAAACCAACTGGGCACAGGAAAAAGGAGAGCTGTCTACCAATCTGTTTTACACACAGATACAAACTGGGCTTTACTGCATATGTTAAAATATATGGTCACATTGTGTAATTGTAGTCCCCTTTCATTTATATTTGTTGTGAAGACAGAGCTGGATAAATGTCCATTCTTATCAACTGAGCCTAACTTGATCACCTAGCTACGTTGTTGGCTTTATAACCAGACAAATGGGGAACTCACCTGAACCCGTAGTGTGAATTATTCCACGATAAAGGCTATTGTGTCTGCCATCTCTCTAGTAATCTAGCTACCAGCTACCCTACCAGCTATCCTACCAGCTACCCTACCAGCTACCCGCCAGAGGGATTCTATCTTTACATTTGATGGGAAAGGCGGGACTTGCAGGGCATCAAGCGTCTCAAATGGAACTAAGTTCTATTTTAGCGCCTGGCTATGCAGACGCCCATTGACACGTATGAGCAGTGTGGATGAAATTGAGTAACATGTACACGTAAATGTATTTTCCTACGCTCGCCCACACAACGTGGTTGGTCTTGCTTGGGTGTTACTCTGAAAGCAGAAGATAACTCAGAAATCTGCACACCTTGTTTTGTCTTGAGAGAGTTGGATCAGGGTCTTCAAGCACTTTTCAACGGTCCCTAAGAACATGTGCTCCAAATCCAGAGCAATGCACAATGTGCAATCACCTGGCTATTTTTTGTACTGCCTTAGTGAGTGGGCTTGTTCTGTTAGAACTGAATAACCAGACATCAACATTTTAGAATACACTAGCACAGAATACTGGAGTAAATATATTCTGAGCATTGTGAGAATAATATTCAGACACTATCATGTTGAATGAAAGTGAACTAACTCTAAGTCATTAAACAACTAAATGTGTATCTAAATGTGTGTCCCAACAATGCAGAGCTAAGTTTGCTTCAGGCAGCTAGCTTGCTGAACCGCTGACATTTTCTGTTCTCTTGTGTTTATCCTGTTGAGATCACCATGAATCTGGATAGAGGATGTCATTCTCTGGGAAATAGAGCATGATGGTCAATATTTGTCCCAAAAAAGGAGGAAGGAAGGCTCCTTGGGAGAGACATGTTAATAATCCATGGATTAATGCAGCTGTCCTCTGCGTGAACTGGCCAATGTGGGTAATCTGCAAATGTAACGAGGATAATATACCACATGCTCAAATGGACATTGGATTTCCTGGTCAAGCGTGTGTATGAGGGTCTGTGTGGTGAGGGAGCAAAAGACACACCATGATTCTCCAGAACAACAGAATGCTGTGGTTAAAGTAGCAGAGCTAAAGCGTTATCAAGCAGATGCTAGCCTGCCTCCACGTCACGTGCCTCATGCCCTGAACCTGCTTATTCTCCTCAGTGGATGGTGGATAGGCTCATGGCCCCCCAAACTAACGGTCAAAACACACCCAGATCTCTGACCACACACATCCCACTCAACATCCAAATTACTTCTTACCAGCACTAAATGACTGCATACACTTTCAGACTCTTAGAAGACTTCCTCAGTGGGTTAGGTTAAAGAGCGACAGCCCCTAATAAAGCAACGTCCTGTTTTGAAAATGGCTATTTTGGCATCGATATAAGTCAAACATTTATTCTAGTATCAAAATTGACTACAAAGTGTAAACAGGATAATTTTGGTCATAAAGTCAGTCTCGTCCAAAACGGTGATTCGCGAGATGATAGGATAAAATGTTATGTCACGGAATGATGGATACAGTAACAGTTTTCCTTGGGTTGGGTTTATTTCAATCCTGCACACATGCTCACAGAATGATGGATACAGTAACAGTTTTCCTTGGGTTGGGTTTATTTCAATCCTGCCCACATGCTCACAGCTGGCAGCACCCAAGTAATCATTAATTCGGAGTGCAGCTGCACACAACCTAATCGTAATGCCCATTGTCATTGTAGTTTGACTTAAAACCATAAACCAACTATACATTTGTTGAAATGCATATACAGATATTGAAAGCATTTAATGACAACAGATAAAATGTCACCATTTACATTGTGTAATTTATTGCTGGTCCCTAACTATCCCCAGAGATAGGCTATCCAAAGTTATACCAATTTTGCCATGGTCGCACACCAGCTGGCTGAAGCTAATTTGCTAAATTATTTGGCTAATTTGGCCACAGCAAACCACACCCTGAACCAACTCACATTTGAATTCAGTCTAAAAGGTGGTCAAATCAGGAAGTGCAGTCGCCCTTTAAAGATTTTAACACCTGGGTTAGTGTGCCCCTCATTCCTCAGTGGAAAGTCTTTGTGTCTTTATTTATACTGTTATACTTTGCTTATACTGTACGCCAGGGTTTCTTAACCCATTGTTTGGGACCCAAAGTGAGTCCTGAGCATGGGCGAGGTGGATTGTGAGTTATGAGTAAACTATAATCACACACTATTTCTTCTTGATTTGGGTCATTCAAGGACAATACATTTGTCATTTGGGTCTTGGGCTGGAAAAGCCTCTGCTGTTTGCTATGGAATGCATTGCCTCATCTGTAAATGTACACTATAGATAATTGTGATACATTTAATGAACTCCCAGAGTTGAGAGGGAATCAAGTAGGCTACTCTCTGTGTTTTATTCATGGGACACCTTGGCTCCTTTCCTCAGAGCTGGGCTAAGAGGAACCAGTGATAATTTATGAGTAATCTGCTTATTTATTTATCTTGCCCCACAGGAGGAGCAGGAGGCAGGCTATGTCCAGGCATGTACTGTACTGTATCTCTGTATGGTACAAACTAGAGAAGTCCAACTCCTAAACCCTGTTCACTGAGCCCACACTGCCAGGTACTGTAACCTCTTACCACTGCCTCTCAGCCCCTGAGCTCCCCTCTGATTAATCCCAGCAGCACCTGCATACTTTTTTTAATGCTAGCATTACTGCACTTGTATCACTTCCAAAACGAGTTGAGGAAAATGCAAAAGCTGCACTTCTAATTTCATTTTTTGCTAAGGGAAGAGAACTGTACACTTTGGTATTACGTAAAAGTTACAGGGATTTAAGAAAAATACATATTCTGGTTGTAGAAGGCGCCTGGCATTTGCAGAATGTGTGTCAGAAAGAGTTCAGTAGAGGGAGGTGTAGAAACAGTAGTCAGCTTTGGGCATTGTGCCAGCCAGAAGATAAATGTAGCCTAGGTGTCCAATTCATTTATGATATTCAAAAGCTAAAACTACGAGCTGAGAATGTTGTCTACAGATCCATTTCCCTAATTAAATATTGCGTTATTTGGTTTACTACATAGCTATTAGATATTAGATAGTCACAATGTCATTTGAAAGGTGGATTCCAGTTGTGGTTATGATCAGAATGTACATATTTCTATTGTGGTGCATTTATACTTAGTCCAGTTCTGTCGCCATGGTATCCTTTCTGAGATTAGCATGCAGTAAATGTGTGAGACCATGGCATTGCTCTAGGGGAAGACTCTCCCTGCTCCCTCACCAGGTTGCTCTCTTCACAAATCATCCCTCTGAGACAGAGGGGGTTGGGGCGCTCTGTAAAGTCACAGGTGAGCTGGTCCTGAATCCTGGGGTTCATTTTCAAAAGGTTCCAGCTTCTACCCCCAAACCATAAGACTGCTGAACAATTAATCAAATGGCCACCCAGACTATTGGCCACCCAGACTACCCCCCCCCCCCCCCCTGTTTACTATCTACTCTGTATGCATAGTCACTTTACCCCTACCTACAGTACACGTATAAATTACCTTGACTAACCTGTAACCCCTTACATTGACTCGGTACCAGTACCTTCTGTATATACAGTAGCCTCATTATTGTTATTTTATTGTGTTACTTTTTATTTGATTTATTACTTTAGTTTATTTAGTAAATATTTTCTTAACTCTATTTCTTGAACTGCTTTGTTGGTTAAGGGCTTGTAAGTAAGTATTTCACGGTAAGGTCTACTACACCTGTTGTGTTTAGTGCATGTGACAAATACAATTTGATTTGATTTGTTCCCGCATACCTTGTACATGTGAAAGGTGAGTTTCCCTTATACAATGTACAGTAAAGCACTTTGATAATCTTGGAAAAAAGCTAAATATATCTCCAATCAATTGTTATAATGAGTACTACCGATCTCTCTCTCCAACCCACCCTTCTTCACAGAACCAGGAGCCTATAATATAGATTCAGGAGTCAACCCGAGGCTTTCCTCACTCCATGGCCAAAAAGCCTTCAGTCTCAAGACAAAACGACAGAACACTTGAGGGATGTGTTCAGATTAACCAGCTCTGTGCCTGCCTTTGCGTTAAACTGGTAAGTAGAGTAAGGGAGTAGCTCTTGGATTCTACTGGAGTTAAGAAAGATCAAGAGTGCAAGCCCTTTTGTTGTTTTCCTGTTAGCTGAATCTGTTTCCTCCATTAGATATGAATACATTTCTCATTGCATGCACAAATAGCCAGATGATGAAGGTACATGCTAGAATACAGACAAATTCATTTGCATGGTGTCTTTGTGAAATTTAATTTTTGCTAACAGAAATTAGCTTTGAGTCTGTCATTGTGCCAGAGAGGTGATGGTGGCAGTCGGGTCCCCAGTCAGACACACACTGTCAAGGCTCTGGGATGATTCCAGGCTGTTTGCATGATATTGGGCAACGTGAGTCAGGACACAAGCACCCTTCTGGAACACCCTGAAGTAGCATCACATATGTTACGTATCCCTCCCACCAGAACATACTGTATGGTCTGGCTCAGTCCCAGTCCTGTCTGCCCACAATACTTTAATACCTTTATTTCCCACCATTTCCATCTGTTGTCACTCAGCGAGGTGCAGCTAGGCGACATCATGACTGACGTTCAAGGTAGGGGACATGGATGGGCAGCCCTGTGAAGTTGAGCAACTGTGCTTATCTGCCAAACATCTGCCAAACATCATCTGCCAAACATCAACGTCCCAAGTAATGGTGAGGGGAAAGGGGATATCTGAGGGGAATGTGTGAAAACAGCATGTCCGACAAATCACAGAGAGATGTCCTGGTAAGAAGGCAGCGTGTGCCTTTTCAAGTAATTGTGTCATACATTTCCCCAAAGGCAGTGCATCAGACGCTCATTTTCAGCTTTTGACCTCAGTGAAATGTATTTCTTTATACTGCTGTTCAGTCTCATGACCGGAATGTAACCTTTTTGAAGATTTACAGACGATCACATAGCTATGTCCCGCGAACAAAACAATTACAAGTGTTTCATTGAAGACCCATCAAAGTTAGAGACAATCCCTTGATGAGTCGGAGGAAGGGTTCAGAAAATCAAGAAATGACAGCGTTTCAACTCTGCAACACTGTCTGTTTGATTTCTTTAGACAATATGAGTAATTCTGCTAATTTCCTCTCTCTCACTGCCGCTTGCAGCAATTACTACAGATGGATCGGCGAGAATAGGCTTATTGGACCTTGGTGTCAGAACGTTGGCCAATCAGATTGGGATAATGAGTAGCCTGTTGTCAGGAGATGAGGGTGTTGTCCTCCCAGGCTGTGTTGTGTTGAAATGTATTCTACTGTATCTGAAACATCTGGGCTTCATCATGTGACTGTCACTTCACAAATACTGATGTCACTTGGAAACTGTAGGAAGAGTAGGTATCAACCTCTGCTCGTCCAGGTGATCTGACGTGAATAGGACAGAATGTACAGTAAATGTGGGTGGGTGCGGGATTCATGTGTGGATTATTTATTTATGTCTATGTGCTAGAAGTCACTCTCGCCCCAGATAGCACCTGTCCACCTTGTATCTCAGCCTCCCACATGTATCAAGCACAGGAAGCTTATATGAGTAGTATTTTATACTGTGAAATGGACGGAGCTGAGCAAACTCGAGTAACTTTATTAGGGCAGAAAGGACCCATTGCTCCTATAATCAGATTTTTCGATCCAATTTCATTTAAAATAAGGTTTGATTAAAAAGATAAATTGATATATTCATATTATGAATTACCACTCATATCACCCAATAACTAGAAATGGGGAACAGAGATTGAGGAGGGTGGCGGGTTGGTGTGATTCGGTCTAAAAACTCTAAATAGAATTTGTGCTAACCCGTCACTCCCTGGTGTGGCGTGCTTTGAGCACTGCCATGAGCTGTTAGTGTTGCTCTCCCTCTCGCCATCCATCCGTCTCCACCAGAGGGTGAAGCATGTGGGACAGCATGCATGGGCTCATTTTACTCTGCTTTCATTGGAGCAGGGCCAGCAATAGTCCTCGTGTCTGTAATTTCATTACCTCTCCTAAGCATGTGTATTTACTTAGCAACATTACCTTTCTCAACGTTCTCCTCTCACACTGTGCTGTCTGTGCTATACATCTGCACATGCACCTTGTGTTTGTCTAATAAGATGTGTACTTTGCACTTGTTCTAATTAGCATAATGCAGTAGTCTAACTAATGCAGATTTGGGTTGACATCGGTTGTATAATTTACCATCACAGCTTTTAATAAAACCTCCTCTTCGTACTTCATTTTAAATGGGAGAAAGATGCGCTGCTTGGTTATTCACTGATCACCAGCTGCAGGGTCAATTGAATAATTAAGATTTTAATTAAGCACTGGGGTTGGATCGGGAGGATGCAATCGTGGTGCTTCAGACATAACATGAGAAGAAATATGAGGGTTGTAGCAAGAGTAGGATAGAATCAGTAGAATGAAAAGAACTGATAAAACAGAGTGCTCTCGTGCACTGAAATGGAAGTTCTAAAGTGGCTTATCCATGTGATCTGTGCTCTATCCTCCAGCTCCATTCCATGGAGTAGTGTGGTTATTTCACCAATCCTTCCTTCCCCATATAATACTGCACAGGGCACACTTCAGTCCAGGTCTCGGAGGTATGCAGCATGTGATCTGTGCTCTATCCTCCAGCTCCATTCCATGGAGTAGTGTGGTTATTTCACCAATCCTTCCTTCCCCATATAATACTGCACAGTGCACACTTCAGTCCAGGTCTCGGAGGTATGCAGCATTTCAGCCCATAGGATCCCCCTCTGACTGTTCACATCATCATTGCCAGCATGTAATACAATACGTTGTATCGACTTCCTGGCCACTGGCTCTCACAGAATAATTGATAATGTTGCTTTGGCTAAAAAGCAATCTAATTCCACTCAATTGTGCGTAAGTAAAAGTTAAATGAAGCAAGCCAACAATACAATAAGGGAATAATGTAGTCCTCAGTAGAAGACCTGAATATTTTAGTGTACTTGTTTTCAGGGGTGCAACTTTCACTGGGGACGGGGGGGGAGACGGACAGTTTTATCATTGGAATGTGTTGCAAAAACGAGGCAACGGTGTGCTTTAGGACCATACGGACATCACCGAGCGGTGTGGTTGGCTATTTGGAGTGTTTATCCGACTAAAAAAAAACAAAAATAGTAACAAAATACCAAAGTTGCGCCCCTGCTTGTTTTAATGTATCGTGTTTGCTGTGTAGTGTACATGGCCAGTTGTCCAGTGGGATTTCGGAGGGCAGATTGGATATACCAATAAGGAGAATGGCTTAGTGCAGACCTGTGTTTGGTAATGAATAAACCATCAAACCAAGTCATATATCATCTTGTAAGACACGATCAATGCTGTTTTTTGAATATTTTATACCCATCAAAGTAGCCAGAAGAGAAAAGTGATGACAGAGTAGAAATCAAAGGAACTGGATACAGGGCTTTCAGAGAAGCAGGTCGGGATTTAGTGTTAGATGCCTGTAGTCAGCCATTGTCTGTGGTAAAGTGTATCACCAGTCATTTAAGAAAGACGAAGTGGATTACTAGTCTTCTAAGCATCCCAGTCTATTCCACAGGGACTGACAACTCTGATATAGAATCACAATCATCTCCACCAACACACGGGCCACAAGATGTCTGGAAACACAATCAAAGCTAGCTATCATGTTTCTAACACTCAACCCAATATTTACTGTAAAGCCTCGTAACTCAGTTACGACCCATAACTCAGTTATAAAGAGTGAAAAACAGAGTGAAATGTGAGAACGTTGGAGAGCTGTACCCCTGCAGTATTACATCATTAAATCAGGTAGCAAAGACACAAATGTGGAACGGCATAAAAATGACATGTCACGCCAAATGTACGTCAAATACCTCATCTTATTTTGCTTTACATTTGGGGATTCGAATCCAATCAGAAACAGTCTCTTTCTCAGAAAACTATTATAATCAAGAGCCTCATGTCACTGAGATTGACGTTTGTGTTTATTCCTGACGAGCTGTTCTGAATCGAGTATATAGCATTCACAACAGAGCAGTGTGAATGGATGGAGCTTCAGGACCCAATGATATTTACCCAGTATACGGAGACGGGAAAATGGAATGTGGTTTCGCATGCTAACAGCTCATTGTGCCATGCGATCTAATCAAATATAATTTATACAGTGATGGGTTGTAATGGGGAAGAAGGCTCTTATATCATATCCCGTCCTGCCTCAGTTGCACAAACACACATCAGCTGCAGCAGAAGCACCTCCTCCTCAGTCGCTGCTTCCTTTGTCTCAGAGACATTTTTAGAGCATTCCAACTCTATTATGAAGTGCACTCTTTGTAAATGAATACCATTAGTATGCGCTAAAGAATTAAATGACAAGGCAGCGTTTAATCAATTATAATCGCTTCCTCGCTCTCAACTTAACGTCTGCTGCTGCTCCTGACAGCGCCAGCGCGGTGTGCACAGACCCCTCTCTCCCTCCGTACACACACTCTCTCTCTCTCTCTCTCTCTCTCTCTCTCTCTCTCTCCCCCATCTCTGTCTATCCCTCTCTCTCAGCCCATCTGATTTACTGCTCTGTAGACTGTGCTGATACTGAAAATCCCACGATGCATCACCATGCCTGATGAATTGAGCTGGTGTGAAATTACAATTGGGATGTAAAGCCCGTGATATACAGCATATGCATGTACAAAGCTATGTGATTCCCCCACCAGCACTCCACCCCAACCACTTACACGCATATTGCTTACACACAACCTTATCGAATGCAGTTCAATAAACTGCTGGGTCATGGCCTTATAACAGAGAGTTGAGTTGGGTCATGGTGCAGCTGCTGTATACAGCATAAAGAGATCACTTCTATATCGCACAGCCCCGAGAGATACACTGAATGACAAACAAATGGAAATGAACCACATTGTCATTTTCTTTGAGAGCTATACAGTCAATGCAGACTGCATAGCACAAAGAAAGGAAATGGATTTCTTTATGAATACGAAGAAATCCTTAAAGGTTTAAGCAGTTGGTACACATTCAGCAAAGTAGCCAATGACCTGGTTCTGTGGGATCTTGACAATGACTTCCTTGCACTGCTTTTGTTAGCCTATTTTAATATTTTTTGTCTCTTTTTTTTGTGTGTCTTTTTGCTCATAGCAATGTTGTCCTGCATATGAAATACTGGCACTACTGTAAACTGACTGGTTTTCTATTGAATCATTCATGTATGCATTCATTATTAATACATTTATTTCAGTTTACATCCGATAATGGATTCATACTGAATATTGTCATGATTTCCACTGACTTAACCAAGGCCTTTTCTACTGCTGCTTTTGGTTTTCCACACAAGTGGAACCATGTTCATTACTGATGGAGTCTGACAGCCAATAAGAGATGATCTGAGCATGACCTATACATACAGTGCTATATGTCAACATATGGCTGCTCCCTGTGCAGTTATTACTCTATGGAGGTAATTTGTTGCAACAGTTGTCAGATGTGTTCATAAACACACAGAATCATGCCACCCACCTCAGGCAGAGGATAACAGGCAGATATTATTCACTGTGTCATTCCATTGTTCTTTTCTTACCCCTAAAAACACATGCAACACATCTAATTCTATCAGCATATTTAATTATTTGCTTATTTTTGCCAGTGAAAAATAAAATAACTATGACACGTACAATCACAAGCCATTTCCGTGGGATTATGCAAGCTTCTCAGCTGCTAAAGGGATTTAAGACACGATAATAAAGATAAGAAGGAACCATTAAGAATTTTTTGTTCCGTTAATTAAGGCAAGAGGATTAGTAACAACGCAGAAACAACATGTAGGGCAACAAACAGGCAGGCTGAGGCTACGATAATGTTTCAGATCCATTAATAAAACGTGCCTTCATTCTCTGCTGTGATCAAACAAGTTCATCTGGGAGCCAAAAAAACTAAGATTCTCTTTCCAGAAGTGTAAATTAGAATTACAGAATCTCAGAGCAAGTACAGTCAGTGCACAGAATGTGCCCTTGTTACTTCATTAAATATTATTGTCTAACCATTCTCTTTATCCGTTCGGTTGAATGGGCAGGAAAATGGTGTACCATTGTGGCATTCGCTTGATTGCAGGCTTAGGACCCCAGAAAGTGATCTGCTCCATGTTGCAGGGAGAGGCTGGTGATTAGAATATGTATCATTCCACTAAAACTCACTTCTAATCCCACTTGTGTGATGATGCTGGGAGCATGACTTCTGGCTGCTGGAGGAAGCCACGCACATAGCCTTTCAGAGTGTGGGGGCTCTCTCTCTCTCCGCTCTGTGCGTCACAGAGATGATGGAATGTGCGCTATAAATACTGTGGATAAATAACATTCACATTAACAGGCTGGCCAATGATGACTCCTAATCTTCAGCATCAGGACTATGCCAGCACCTCGGCTGTGGGATTGCTGTAAGGCAGCCACACTGAGGGAGAGGGAGAGCTGAATGGTGTGAAACTCACACTTGCATATTATGCTTTCTTCCTGCCAGAGAGGGGCTGGAGCTGGTATTAGAGTATAATACTTTTTAAATGGCTTCCATTTGAAGGGGGTTATTGTATCAGGATGTATGAAGTAAATGGTTGGTGTTTGATGTGTACAATCTGAGGATCAATGTGGAAGGGAGCTATTTCTAATGCAACCGTAATGTGTGCTACTGGAGGTCCATCTATCACCTCTCCATTTCTTCTCCATGACAGAGTCTAATTTGAGGGGTTTAGAGCAGCCTGTTCATGTAAACCATTACAATGCTCTTCTAGGGTTACTACTGTGTCAAGGATGTGTGTGATGTCTCTCGTACTGAACTCTGGCCCAATCAGAGGGCAGCCTAACAATGACTGCTCCTTCTCCTCATCATTATCGCTTCTTCCTTCTCTTGTCCTCTTGTCCTCACTCGCTACCCTCTCCTTTTCTCTCCCATCTTGAGATGAGAGAGTGGCTTTGACACAGCCTCGACCTCAATGTGACCTTCCATCACAAAGCAATGGTGTAGCAACACACACGTAGGGTAATAGTGGTGGCTAACAGGGCTCTGTGTTTTGGTAACCCCAGACAGTACTGGATGTTAAAGAGTAAATTATACATTCAGAGTGATGGACACATACAGTGCTTTCAGAAAGTATTCACACCCCATTGCCTTTTCCACATTTTGTTGTGTTACAGCTTGCTGAACTTGCTGAGCTTGCTGAACTGCATTTCATAGACTCCGGCGCCTGATATCTGGCAAGGCCTATGAGAACCCCAGCATCCCCTTCCATGTGCTATCCCAGACCTGCATTTGCTAGATGACACTATGATGAAGTACTGTATAGCTCTAACTAACTATATCCGAGCTGTTCACTCACAGGTCTCTGCTGCCCAAACTCCCCTGCACAACAGTTCCCATCACAATCTCCAGCCTAGAGATAGAGTAATGGTCCAGAGGCACAACAGAGGTAAAGAACCCCTAAAACCCAGGTGGAAATGACCACATCAGATCGCCCTCACCAACGGCGGTAAAGTGCTTGGGAAAAGACACCTGCATCTGCATCCCATTGTAAGCACAGTGGTTCTTCCTTTAAAAGTTATGGCGTACTGCAGCACAGCTTGCCGGGTGTCGCAGAATTCACGTTATTTAAGTGTCAGCCATTGTTGCCAGAATGACGCAATTAACACAATCTGCCCCTATCTACCACAAATTGTTGCGGCATAAGCTCAAAACTTTTAAAGGAAGAACCACTGTAGCAGAGCCGAAAGAAGATGTTGCTCCTGCATCCAAGTAGGGGTACTTTGCTCACCCTGGGGCCCGCAGCCACTGTGAGTATCCTCTGGGTGGTAGCAAACATTGAGCCAGAGCTAGTAACCTCTCCCCGACCTCCCTGCTCCAGTAAGGCCCGGCTTCCACATGGAGAAGCTCAGAAGCAGACGAAAGTGACCAGACCTCCGATGACCCCGCTGACCTGAAAAGAAGGAAAAGAGGACATGAACATTATGGGGGTTTCCCTGAGTCAAACACTTTCTTACAATTAGCTAGCAATGTCTCTGTACTACAAAATGTATCAGATTGTTGGGTTTGTGGGTTATTATCAGATAGTGCCGAGACTATATCACTGCTCGCAATACCCCTTAATGCTTATGAAATATTGACGTGGACCAAAGCAGGTAAATTTACAGACCGAGAGCTTGGTTGGGTAAAAGATGAGGTGTTTTATATGACAAGATTTGATTGGACTAATCACACCTCCCTGCCTAAACAATCCATCTTCATGGCCTATTCACCCCCAGGTTATTTGTGTTATATAGCAAATGGAACCGATTCATAAGTATAATCTTTCCGTCTACATTAATCTTGCCCTATACCCCTGCTGTTGAAACATGTAACATTCCACCCGATCATGTCATTGGGAAAACATTATAAGCTCAAGAATAACAATGCTAAACCTACTTCTTCTGTAAATGAAACTATGTGTGTGAGGGGAAAGCTTATTATTATTTGCCTACAACCTGGTCAGGATCATGCTATGCTGCCTATGTTGTTCCTGCTGTACGTGCTACCACAGAACACCCAAATCATCCTTTCTCCCACTTGTACAGGAGGACCATTGTAGCTGGCCCTGTAAAACTTTTTTTTTTTTCTTCTCTGCATTAATTCCCGATTATGGCATGGCAACTGAGCTTGACTCCATTCAAGAACTGGCTAGAGAAGTAGAAAGGATGGGTAATGCTACTGCTAAAGATATAGAGGAGCTGACTGCTGTATTAGTAGCTATGCATTACAAAACAGAATGGCTCTAGATATTCTCTTAGCATCTAAAGCAGGGACTTGTGCGATGGTAGGTCAAGAATGCTGTACTTACATCCGTGACCCCTCCACTACGGTGACTGAGGCAGTTGCTACTATCAGAAAGGAAGTTGCTGTTGCAAAGAGAGATCAAGAATGAGGCTGGGACCTTTTTGCATGGATAAAAACTAGCTTGGGGATCTTTGGAACTCTCGCGTTGCAGTGTCTCCTGGTGCTGGTTGGATTCCTTTTGCTGTCCTTCTGTCTGTTCTCATGCCTGGCGGCCTTGGTGAGGAGATTGTGTCAAACAGCGATATCTCCTTCCCACCAGACGGTCATGACAGTGGTGAACTTAAATAACCTGACTGATCTCACCACTGCCTCCCCCTTCATTGGGGATGCAGATTGCCCTATGGGTGACGATAGTGCCCCATCCCTACGCCCCTCCTTCTTTCCCAGATTATTATTATTATTAAGTTATCTTTCAGGAGTTCCATTTCAATTACTTTTTGTGTAAAAATGTCAATTTTCAACAGCTCAGATATATCATGTATGGTGATTGGTTTCCATAGTATCAAAGGGAGAATTGTGGTGGCAGAATTTGGGGGGTAAGCTAAATTGGAACTCTTGAATGTTGTATTCTGTCCTTGCATGAACTGCAATTCATAGACTCCTATGTCTGATATATGTCTGCACCCTAAGCACAAGGCCATTGTTTTCTGTAACTGTTGCTTGCTTAAAAAAAACGGTTGTGGAACCACTATCTGTATTCTGAGTTCTTCCCTGGCTACTCCCAGAGACAGACCTCCCTAGCAATTACTTGATTAAAGGTTTAGTATTATACTCATTGTCTTTGCCTACTCTTTCGCTAAGATTTCCACAACAGTGAGAAAAACATCTATTTCATTCATTTTGAATTCCAACAAATTGCTGGATAAGTCAAGGGGTTTGAATACTTTCTGGAGGCACTGTACGTGTGTCATACGTTGGTGTCAGCCATCACAGTATATTGCCTTCTCGCTCCCTTTATGTAGCTTTGTATCACCTGACATGACTGTCCATACTCTACTAACATACCGTACATGTACTACACGGAGGGAGAAAAACAGACTGAAATGCTCGCTAACTGACGTTACCAGAGATGAATTGTGCAATAGACGACCCACTGTAAGAAATTCTCTTCCACTGCGGCTGCCTCTCTCACTTATGATGTCATGGCTAAATGAAGTTCCCCACAGTGACAGGCGCTTTGGGGACCGCTGGGGCTGACATATGATACCTTAGCTGAACATTCCACTCAGAGGTGACCTCAGCATTTGAGGGTCCAGAGCCTGGTGCTTTCCTGCTTGTTCAAAGCTGATTGATATGTTGATTTTGCAATAGTTAGCATAATGACATGGGCTGATTTAGATGATTGTGGGCCGTTTGTTAATTGACAGTGAATAGCTCATGAAAATTTGACATGGAGACCTGTGTTTGCTGACCCTTGGAAACGAAGTGCCTGGTTACAGATGAAATGGGGCGTCCGCCCAAGCTATTACATCACCGTCCACTGATGACACCACTCCAGATTGGCTGGAGGTTGGAAATGGATGTGAGTCACACAAACCCTTCCAAACTGATAATGGCTTTGAGAAGGACGAAAAAGATGTCTTATCTGAAACTCCATTTGGCAAACGTTGGGAGTATCAGATAAAAAAAAGGAGAGAAAGAGGAGAAAAAAACACTTTATGATAAAAGGGCATTAATGATTTTTTGCATGGAGGCTTCGAATATATAATGCTTAGCAGATTTACATTTTCAGATGGATTTTGGAACCGGGCTACAAAGACATGCAATTGTGTTTAGTTGATTTCATGTATGTGTGGTTCTGTGGGTGTTAAAACATATTATAAGAGAGAGAGAGAGATAAGGCTCATTATTTTATTAATGTTGTGACCGTTGTTCTCTGAGGAACAATCTGACCCTGTGTGGAGTCACAATGCTGGCGGTGTAGATGAACAGCTGTGCTTGTTCAGAGAACAGAGAGCGTTATCAAAATCATATTTACACCTGGGCAGTGGGCGGCCCTCTCCATTTAAGTGGTCTTAATTTCCCTGCCATTTGAATGAATGTCAGAAAAGCTCGCTGCATAACACTACTCTCCATGAATGGAATGTCTGCCTAGCTGGAACAGCTGGCACAGAGTGCTTATCAATGTGCCACAGCTGATTACGCCCGGGCCTCCGTCGATCTCCTCTTGCCTTTTTCAAAAGCGTTGGTAAGGAGGATAGGCGGATGGTTCCCGCCACGTCCCCATCTCTGAAATAGGCAGCACATTTGTCTCCCCACCATGCTATCAAATTCAGGCAGCTAGCCCAGGCTGGGAGGCTGAGAGGAGAGGGCTATCATGGAGTGGGTATCTGATCATGGAGCATGACACAATTAATGATAAAGTTGCTGAGGAGTGGGGCCAAGAAGCATAGAGGAAATGACTTAATCTTGCGGTGTGGGGGGACTAAAGTCAGATGGTCAGTAGTGAGACGCCCCTCCAGGGAGCACCCCCCGCCCTGGACATGTCCATAAAATGTATGAAAAATTATTAGGCTGTGACTAATTGCCCGTTTAGTGTCGAAGAAAGTTGTTAAACAGACCATTGGCTTTTAATACCTAAAGTAAGGAATGGGATTAATTAAGCAGAAATGTATTCTTCTAGCCTGCCAAGTACCTTTCTCTACACTCTCTAAAAACACTGTGTGATGGGGCTCCTCAGACCGGACCTTGGGGAAATAGCTGGTAATGGTCTGAGAATGGATCTCCACTCTCAATTCACCAGTCCAGTCAGGGTGAGGGGATGAATGAGGGCAATAAGTACATGAGCCTCTGACACTAAAACGGGAGAGGAAGCAGAAAATGAAAGTGGAAGTGAAGGATGTAGGATATATTACTATCCAGTTCCTGTTCCTGTTCCCTATAATCATAATCCATACATTTTGATAGGAGAGAAAAGAGAACATGATGCACAGAACTGCTTCAAAGAGACAGGCCTGAAATGAACAGTGACTACTTAGAAGAGCATTTTACAGCATGTAAAAATGAACACTTGACAGCTAGGCTAAGATATATTGTAGAGTATATGAGTATTTTATTTGGCATTAAACCCAGGTCAGAACATCATGGTGAGAACCTTATGAATTAGACCCAGCTAGCGCATAACATTCTAAGAACCATATTTTTCTTGGTGGGTATTTCAGTACTTCAGCATAACGTTTTCTACAGGTTTCCTCATGGTTTTATCCTGTTGTGTTCCGGTCGAAATGGACCGATTTACAAGTTCTCTCTTTGAAATATGTAGTTAATTTAATATGATTGTCATAAGGTTCCATGACTTTGAACACACAAAATACATTTGAATGATTTTCATAACATTTGGGTGTTTTATTTAACTTAGGTACACCTGTGGTGTACACACACACACACACACACACACACACACACACACACACCTTACTCCCCTTCTTGGCTTCCATGGCAACCCCCACGGGAACCTTTCCCCAATAGAATGTTTCCCACACGGGAACCACACCTGTTGGCATTCTCACTAACAATCGCAACACCGTTTCAATAATATATAGAACTTTTCTCGCAGCTCTGGTATAGAAAGCTTTTTTGAGGCCTTGCTCACAATTCATTCTGTGGCAGCACAATGACCAAACAATGTACTGTATGTGAGGATCTTGATCCTATCTTTGATCATGACACTGGTGAGGAGGTGAGAGGCCAGGAAACTGACAGTGAAGATGCATTAGAGGAGGAAGTGTCAGAAGTTGAAGACAACACAGAATATGATCCAGACCAAGAGACAACCGATGTGGAACAATCCAGTGATGAGGAGGAGGGCCCTGCTGAGGTTGTTGTTACATTCCGGCCAAAGAATGGGAATATCTCCTGGTCTTCATCCCCACCTAAGAGGAGAGGTCGGCTGTCGGCTGAAAATGTTATCAGGATGACCCCAGGGCCAACGAGATACGCCATATCCGGGGGCGATGACATGAAATCCTGCTTCAAACTGTTCCTGACAGAGTCAATCGAAACTATAGTGATAAACATGACGAACTTGGAGGGGAGACGCGATTACAAAGACAACTGGAAGGAGGTAGACCGGACAGACGTCCAAGCATGCGTGGGTCTCTTGATTTTGTCTGGTGTGTACAGATCCAGAAACTAATCAACCACCAGTTTATGGGATGCAGAGTCTGGTAGGGCAATTTTTCGTGCCACTATGTCACTCCAGACATTTCATGTGTTGTCACGAATGATTCGCTTCAACAACCGTGATACAAGACCAGGCCTGTGTCAACAAGACAAGCTGGCAGCGATCAGAGAGGTTTCGCACAAGTGGGTGGAGCGCCTGCCAGTCATCTACAACCCAAGTCCAGATATCGCAGTGGATGAGCGTCTGATCGCTTTTAGGGGACACTGCCCATTCAAACAGTACATGCCAAGCAAACTGTCTACATATGGAATGAAGATATGGGCTGCATGTGATGCCAGGACAAGTTATGCCTGGAACCTGCTGACGGTGTTCCCGAAAGGAACCAGGGAGAGCGGGTGGTCCTGGAAATGACTGCAGGTCTCCAGGGGCACAACATAACATGTGACAATTTCTGCAATTTCTGCTCTTGGTCAGGAGCTGCTCCAAAAAAAATGACCATGGTGGGGACTGTCAGAAGGTACAAGCCTGAGTTGCCCACTGCTTTACTCACTACCAAGGACAGGGATCGTTTTTCCTCTAAATCTGCCTCCACCGATACACAGATTCGTGTGTCCTACTGCCCGAAGAAAAAGAGGAATGTGCTCCTAATGACAACTCTGCACAGTGATGCCTCTGTGAGTATCAGGGAGGACAGGAAGCCCAACGCTGTTCTGGATTACAACAGGAACAAAGAGGGAATTGACAACCTTGATGAGGTATGTGTATTTTTTCTTCTATTACCAGATTGTTTTATCTGCATCATAAAAATAAGACCTGTTGTTGTTTGGTGAAATGCTTATTGAATTTGTGAACAATATGGAGGCAATTCTATTCATTTGAATATGTAAATATGTTTCAGATGTGATAAATTAAAACAACGCTTTGATGCAATTTTTCACGTTACTATGCAAGCCATGAAGTATCACTTGTATGCACTCATTAATTTATTTACTCATTGTTGCACTTTTGCAGGTTACTGGCACATACTCTTGTAAGAGGATGACGACACGTTGGCTTGCACATGGTGTTCTTCAATATCCTAGATGTGTCGGCCTACAATGCGTTTGTGGTGTGGATGGAGGTGATTTCAGGCTGGAAGCAGGGGAAATTCTTCAAGAGGAGACTATTCCTAGAAGAGTTGGGGAAAGCCATGGTGGCACCCCTCATTCAAAGGCACAAACACCTTCCTCCAACACCATCCTCTGCTGGATTGGTTAGAGATATACAAGGGCCAGAAGCAAGATTTACGGCCGCCAGAGACAGAAGAGACAAAAATGTAACCACCATTGATTGACAAATTGTGAACATTTTCATGTTTTTGTTATTATTGGTAATACTGTTATTGTTACTGTTGTTATTTAATGTGTTCAGCCATTAATTGTATAATATGGTAAAGTTTTCATTTGTTGTTTTGGGCATGACCTTTCTTTACTAATAAAATCATACCAGTCAGTTTTGACCGGGAACACAACAGATGTTATTTTGTGCCACTTAACATTTTTTTTTGAAATGGTTTCAAAACAAATGTCCTTGTTAAACTTTGACACAAGTAGTATGTGATAAATAGCACAATATGTGTAATCTGAGTATTTGTTATAGTCAAAATAATCCATACATTCTGCTTTTTTACTCAAAAACTGTCACGCCCTGACCTTAGTTATCTTTGTTTTCTTTATTATTTTGGTTAGGTCAGGGTGTGACGAGGTTGGTATGTGTGTTTTGGCTTGTCTAGGGTTATTTGTACATCTATGGGGTTTTGGTATGTCTAAGTAACTGTAGGTCTATGGTGGCCTGAATTGTTTCCCAATCAGAGGAAGCTGTTTATTGTTGTCTCTGATTGGGGATCCTATTTAGGTTGCCATTTTGGTTTTGTGGGTTATTGTCTATGTGTAGTTGCCTGTCAGCACTCGTGTTGTATAGCGTCATGGTCGTTTTGTTTTTAGTTTGTTTAGTGTTCTTCGTGTAATAAAATAATAATGTATTCGTATCACGCTGCGCCTTGGTCTCCTCGTTATGACGAACGTGACAAAAACAAGTTGTATGAGCTCAGGTCAATGAGGCCTACAAGACATAAATAGCGAATAGAAGTTCAAAACTTGTAATGTTCACAAGAACGTAAGTTGATAAAAATATCTAACACAAAATTAGGTGATAATATATGTATTATTATGGATTTATAATCATCTATAATGGGGTGGTCATTTTGGACCGGGAACACAATATTAATTAACATGAAACGAACACAACAGGAGGGTTAAAGTCATGTTCTCAGAACGTTCAGAGAACGTTAAGAAACAATGTTCTTCTGTGGGAATTTTAGTACTTCAGCATAATGTTTTCAGGTTTCATGAAGGAGTGGGCATCTGATCTATTTAAAGTTATATTCTCAAAACATTAAGAAAACTTTACATAAAAACCACAAGAAAAAGTAACATTCAAAGATAGTTCAAAGAATGCTATTTAAAAAATGTAACTATAGATTACATTCTTAGCAACAACAAAACTCTCTCTATCCTCTCTTGTTAAGTGTGATCTTAATGAGTACTTGTCTTCATTGAAATCGGGTCTGTTTGAATGGACAAAAATTAACAGCTTTGTATGAGTTTAAAAAAAATCTGCAATGCTGGCACATTCCTTGTGGCACAGTGGACTAATTACATGATTAGGGACTAGAAAATCATAGGTTCAAATCTCACTGATGCTTTAAAAACAAATCTTATCCCAGAGAGGATAAAAATAAATCTGCTTGCATGATTAATGCCTATTCAAACTCATTTCCATGTGTCCTATCTGTGCTTGGATTGCAAAACAGCTAACCTAAGCTAGCAGTCTTATTGAAACATGTTCTCAGAATGTTATTTAATTACCTTCAAATATAGAATTTCCATTCTCAGAATGTTGTTAACTTTCAGGGAACCATAGTACATTTTTCTCAAAATCTCTGTAATGGTTTTCTTCATCTGAACGAGAGGCGGACCAAAGCGCAGCGTGGTGGTTATTCATGTTTTAATAAATCACTTCACATGAACAAACTAACAAAAACAAGAAATGTGAAAACGCAAAACAGTCCTATCTGGTGCAAACACAGAGACAGGAACAATCACCCACAAACACACAGTGACACCCAGGCTACCTAAGTATGATTCTCAATCAGAGACAACTAATGACACCTGCCTCTGATTGAGAACCATACTAGGCCGAAACATAGAAATACCCAAATCATAGAAAAACAAACATAGACTGCCCACCCAACTCACGCCCTGACCATACTAAATAAATACAAAACAACGGAAATAGAGGTCAGAACGTGACAACCTCCCTGCAACCAAAAACTCTACATTCCCAGAAAAGGTGAAATTTTCACTCCCGTTCTCAGAATGTTTAAAAAACTTGAAGTTGTACCGGTCAGGAAGCATATGGCCTCGTTCCCAGAACCAGTGGGAAACAGAAAACGTACATTCCCTCAACCTCCAAGGAGCCAAACGTGCTAGCTGGGGAGACACAAAAAAAGGACAAGGTCTGGACAGCACTTGTGCCAGTTGATTTAAATTGGGTATTTGTCATCGCTCAAACTCAGAACTTCTTGCCAAAAGGCTAATAAAATTTTACTCTGCCTAAAAGTGCTGCCAGTCTTTCATTCGTTTTGTGATTTGATGTTAGTCTATAGTCTTTATCCTTACAGTGAAGCACTTTAGGAGAATTTTAGTGCAAGCTCTGTTTTTGCTCTTGTGGTGTTGTTGTTGACCTTGCAGTTTCTTCAGCCTCACACTCTGACAGCTCGCCTTTGGTCTTTTTTCATACTTTATTTGTATATGTTGTAGACTCTGCCTTAAATATTCCCTTTTCTTCCCACAAACTGTCAGTGACAGTTTTGTGACACATTCACAGAGGAATAAAGCTTTAAATGGCACAGTAAACCATTACCCAAAGTGAATGTTCCACTGTGTCAAAAACACTTTGCCTCTGTTTTAAAACCACTATAGACGGACTTATGAAGAATTTGAAGGATTCTAAGTCTTGTTTGAATGCTTGATTGTTAAGTGTCTATTGCACGTAAAACAATAATTGATCTAATTGCTCCGTGTTGCTTGGCATCTAGTGAGGTTGGCCTCTCACTGCCTCTCTCTGTGCAGCTGGTAAATCCTAGCTGGAGACATGGGAGATCAGTCAGCCTGGAGATTTACACCTGACATGCTCTTAAACCCCCTGGCCTAACACTGAGGGTGGCAGAGGGCTTGATGCCAAACACCAAGCCTACCCAGACCCACAGAGCAATTTAACTGCTGTGTTTGATAGGTTTTATAGGTGCATCAGGCTCAGGCTGAGACTGATGCTGGGGCACCGCACTGAGCGAGGACACAAGCAAAAGAGAGCATTGATTGACCAATTCACTAGAACACACTTTTGAAAAGGTGCCAATAAGCCCTAACTTACAGCTGCTCTCTGAATGCCTTTCCCTAAGGTGACATTCAGGCTAAAGCACTATAGTACAGTGCTGGGAGTGGAGACCATGTTGATCGTATTAAAATCAGGGGCATTTTACAGTGTATTTTATGATACGATTAGCATGTCACTACTACTCTGAACTAGACGGGTATATGGCGGTATCAGTATTGTCTGGCTGCTGACTCAGGATAGGTCGATGCCTCTGAGTCTTCAAATGTCACTGGTGCTCAGTGGCTAATTATGAAAGAAACGTAGTATACATTATTTATTTGTTTTTTCGTCCCGCTCTATTGAAGCAAGATGACTTAATGAAATCCCACAGCTATTCATCTTTAGACATACAGGGTACCTCTGAGCGACTTTGTCAGCAAGCCACCCAGAGAGTGCAAGCCGGAACCTGACATTTGACTAATTGCTCTCATTTGAGAATGATCACTGCTCTGATGTATTGGCGATGCACAGCAGCGACAACACAACACACAGGAACCCCTGTCAGGCTGGTGACCTGCTTCACTCCTTGAATCCATTAGGAATGGCTAAAACCACCAAATTACACCAATAAAGAACTGCATTAATTAGATGGGAAAAGAGCAGAAGAGGTGAATAGAATGGAAGGGGGCCCTACTGGTGGCCCCCCAGGTTGGCAGTAATTATTGCAATCATTGGTTATTTACCAAAGCCCCATATACTACCCACCACCGCGACCTATACGCTCTCGTTGGCTGGCCCTCGCTTCATACTCGTCGCCAAACCCACTGGCTCCAGGTCATCTACAAGACCCTGCTAGGTAAAGTCCCCCCTTATCTCAGCTCGCTGGTCACCATGGCAGCACCCACCTGTAGCACGCACTCCAGCAGGTATATCTCTCTGGTCACCCCCAAAACCAATTCCCCCTTTGGCCGCCTCTCCTTCCAGTTCCCTGCTGCCAATGACTGGAACGAACTACAAAAATCTCTGAAACTGGAAACACTTATCTCCCTCACTAGCTTTAAGCACCAGCTGTCAGAGCAGCTCACAGATTACTGCACATGTACATAGCCCATCTATAATTTAGCCCAAACAACTACCTCTTCCCCTACTGTATTTATTTATTTATTTTGCTCCTTTGCACCCCATTATTTATATTTCTACTTTGCACATTCTTCCACTGCAAATCTACCATTCCAGTGTTTTACTTGCTATATTGTATTTACTTTGCCACCATGGCCTTTTTTTTGCCTTTACCTCGGTTATCTCACCTCACATGCTCACATTGTATATAGACTTGTTTTTCTACTGTATTATTGACTGTATGTTTGTTTTACTCCATGTGTAACTCTGTGTTGTTGTATGTGTCGAACTGCTTTGCTTTATCTTGGCCAGGTCGCAATTGTAAATGAGAACTTGTTCTCAACTTGCCTACCTGGTTAAATAAAGGTGAAATAAAATAAATAAAATAAAGATTTCAGGGAGATTCTCATTGGAGCCCAGACTTGTCTCTGTGTGTATCAATGAAGGGCGAGGCTAATCCATACAAGAATCATTCATCTCACTGCAACATCTGTTATTGCAGAATACTCAGCTATACATCACCCTTCTTTATCTCTCCTTCTCTCCTCCTCTGTCCTAGCCCTGTTTGAGTGACTCTTACCTGTCCTTGGCCCCCTGTCGATCACTTTATGTTTGATGAAGACCTCAATGATGGCCTCCAGAACTAGAATGGAGGACACATTAAAGTTAGAGGAGGCAGTAAAATAAATTATGTGCTATAGAGAGGGGTGTACAGGAAAACATTTAAGTAAGAGATGGGGAAAGCCGTCTCCTTGAAGGTGAACATAAGGGCCACTTGGGGAGTGCTTTGTACATAGCATCTGTCTTCATCATCATTTAACTCTTGTTTGCTGGTTTTACTAAACTGTCAGAAACGCTCTGCCCTCCTGGCCTTTACCTGTAAATGCCATGAAAATGCTGACAGTCTGCCAAAGCAGAGCTCCCAGGAAAGAACTGCTGCCTGCGTCTTCTTAGAATTCTACAGTGCTTTGTCAGAATTAGAGTTGCCTACCTGCACTTACTGTAGCTGCTGCTGCACTTAGCTGGTCTGGGCATTTATATTCTGGAGTCATCTATGCCCATGGGCCTATTGAAAATTAATTCAGTAGTGGTTTTCTGTTAGTGAAATTGACTGTGTATTTAGGTCATCCAGGTTCCACTCTTTCTCATTCAGGCCTAATACGGGAAGTTACTGGAACACATTACCAGACCACCATATAGTTGTTTGAGTGTCATCTATTTCTCATCCATCTCCCGTGTTATTTAAAGTCAAGGACGTTCCATGGGGACTGTGTGTCTGTTCTTTGTTGCAGTTGTACTGTTTTTTCACGATGTCATCATGAAACTGTCGCCCAGCTGCTGAAGAAAACGTTATGCCTGATTTCTGAGCAATTTCCTGCAATATATAACTTGTATACATCTGTATGGCTGGATCATTTAAGCAGGTACTGGGGTTTCATCAGTTGCAATCATATTTCTCCCTCTTCTCTCTCTTCTGCAAATGACTCCTCGCTTTTCTCTCTTACTTGCTTATCCTGAATTGTAAATGCACTGCATGGGATTTTTTTGGACTCGTCAGTCAGAGAAGGTATCAGTAACTTTCAAACAAGAAATATATTATACCGGTGCAGTAAATGTATTCATGACTATCAATTGATTACGTGCAGATGAACTATTCAGAAAGAAACTGAAGTCAGTGCCTAGTAGAAATTCACTGCATATAGTGATTGCATGGAGCCCATTTCATTGGGTATTATACAGTACTCAGTTGATTTTGGGGGTAAAACTTTACTTGACACCTAGCGTCATAACATGTTATGACACGGTCATATCCATGTCATAGTGTGTCATAGCAGCTGACATAACTTGTCATAACCTGTCATAATATGGTCACAACACTGTCCTGACACATATATGTATACCTGTTGTGACATAGTGTATATTGCATTATTTTATGGCTGGTTATACAGTGGCACCTACATAGTTCAGTTTCTGAGGTGTATTTGTTCAGTCCTTTGTTTTGTGGCTCTACTGCTCTACTGATGCAGCCCATCTGAATGAGTTCTGTTGGGGGAGTGGAGAGACCGAGCTCTAAAAAACAAGGTGCCCCAACCATGCTTCTCTCAGCCTCATCACTACAGTATGTTGGACCCATGGGTGGGTTTTAGGTTCTGGGTCCAACACACTGTAGTGATGAGGCTGAGAGAAGCATGGTTGGGGCACCTTGTTTTTTAGAGCTCGGTCTCTCCACTCCCCCAATGCCAACTGTTTTTCTGCCATTCCACAACTGAGCTGAAATGACACTTAGTAGCCTTCTTCACTTATTTTTCAATTTTGTTGTTTGTTCTGCACAAGTCACAATTTAAATCTTTATATTTTTTCATGGACAGGGTTTTAATTATTGTGTGTTAATTTAGTAGAATTGTAATCTCTCCCCCATCGCCACCACCACTATCACCACAGCCCTGCCCCATGTCCTTCATCACCTGTGAAGGTCTAATCTTATCTGTGGCTGCTCCTTGGCTGTTCATTAATCACTCCGAGAGCCCGTGGCCTTGTCCAGCTCCCCCTCCTCATATAAGCTCTGACTGGGCTGGTTGGAGGGAGCCCTCCATGTATGGATCCAGTGCCCCATTGTGCCTATCAGACACATGCCCACCTTCCCACCTCCTGGTTGCTCCCCTATATGGACTCTCTGTATGCCAACCCTGTGCCCGTGTTTATCAATCCAAAGACCCTTCCTTGGTTCCATTTAATGCGCTGCTGCAGTCATTATCCGATCCGTATGCAGTCTTTTCCAAGATACGGACCTAGGCCACTTTATATTGGAAAATGACCTGCCACACGGGCAGCTGTCTGATAGTAAGAGTCTTAAGTTGAAAGCTTACCCTCTTTCCAAGCTCTTTCCAAGGCTTTTCTTCCAAACTGTAGACAATATCATACAATGATATATGAAGGGACTCTGAATAGTTAAGGGACTCTGAATTTGATGGCTGCTCACTGACACATTGCCATGCATTTGTTCTTGTTGGACCAACATTGCAGTCTCAATTATTGTCTTCTCTCGGTGAGGAGGGTAGACGTGAGTCGTGCGGTGACTGAGTGCCAAATTCAAAGATGTCACAAATTGCAATGGGTGGGCGGCAGAGGAAGATGGAGGATGGAGGGAACAGAAATAGTTTGTTCTGGGAGCAGCAGGAAAGTTATGACACAGAGATTAAACAAATCGACCCTCAGTATCCCCAGCCGTTAGCCAATCTATAGTAATCAGTGTGACTGAGCTCTTCACTTCATGGACCCTCACCAATCAGCAAAGAAAACATAGATCTGTCGTCCATTTTCTTCAAGGGACCTTTAAAGAGTGTGTGTGTGTGTGTGTGTGTGTGTGTGTGTGTGTGTGTGTGTGTGTGTGTGTGTGTGTGTGTGTGTGTGTGTGTGTGTGTGTGTGTGTGTGTGTGTGTGTGTGTGAGAGAGAGAGATATCTGTGTGTGTGTAATTTCACTAGGGTGGCAAGTTAGCCAAGCGGTTAGCGCATTGGGCCAGTAACCAAAAGGTTGCTAGTTTGAATCTCCAAGCTGACAAGGTGAAAAATCTGTCGATTTGCCATGAGCATGGTGCTTAACCCTAATTGCTCCAGGGTTATTGTTGGTAATGGCTGGCTGTGACCCCACGTTTTGAGGGTGTTTCAGGGCGAGTTGGAATATGAAAAAAACACCTTTCCAATTGACACGTGTACAATACACACGGTACATTGTAATATTAAGATCTACAGTATCACATCCAATTCAGATTGTCTTAAAATGGTCACGTCACCTATTTGCATTGTGATACATGGAGGAGATTTGTCTTACATCAGTGTAACAGTGCTAATTTGTGAGCTTGTGGTGATCATTGAAACACAAACAGTGCCCTCTGGGCAATGATTAGAGCATTGATCAGGGTGCTGCCCAGCTCTAAGATTGATCTGTTGGTCATGTCAATTCAAGTCCTATGAATTCACACACACACACACACACACACACACACACACACACACACACACACACACACACACACACACACACACACACACACACACACACACACACACACACACACACACACACACACACACACACACACACAGTATTGCCATAATTCCTCACATTCATTAAGCCTCACGACAAAACAACCTCACCTGCTTGTCCAGTCAGCATTGGCATCAGTGTGCTTACATTCTATAACCTTTGGATGCCTCCCCAGTTTGTCCAACAGCGGACCAGGAACGATGAAATGCCTTATTACAAATAAATAATGAGCCTACTGGCAAGAGAAACATTCCTAATGTTTTGTCCAAATAACTAGCATTCATCGTCAATGATAATGTATTCCGCTCCAGTGCCAAACGACTATATACTTACAGCCAGGGGTGATTTCATCATGGATATGATTTTTTTTTTAAAAAAGGTCAAATTCCCTCCCTATAAATGAAATGTCCCGGAGCAGTATAGGCACAATAAGGGCTTAGTTTGTTTTGGTCTGATTGATGCTTTTTCTGTGCACCGCTCCAGCTTTGTTTGTTTATGCTAATGAGTGTGATGACCTGTTGGTGTTCCGTCTAGCAGGGAAATGGCAGCCGATGCTGCGGGAGTCATCCATTGATCTCTGTTCAATGCATCTTTCTCATAGACAGACACAGACTGTTTCCTGGATTAACAGAGCAAGACTGAATGAGAATGTGAAAGCGTGCCACAAGACAAGTACATCCCTGCTGCTTAAATAATTGATACATGATTCCATCCAATCCGTTTTGTCTCAGCATCACATTTGAAATGATCGTTTCACCGATTAAAGAGGCTAATTTCGTTTCTCACTCATCACCAAGATGTCTATGCCTGTTGCCAAGTGGGTTTGAAATGTATCCCGACCTAAAGTGGAGGTTTCCCATTGAGAGAAACTGCTGTGTTTATACTGTATGCTGTGGTTATCACCTTCCTTTAGTGCAGTGCGTGTCAGCTGATATTGGGTTTAGAGTAAAGACATAGGCCTACTACTGTATGCACCTCTAATTTTCTCAGTCAAAACCCACAACCACAATCTCTGTACGTGTGTGAGCCTGGACAAAATACCTATGCATTCTTGCTGGACTCAGACTAACTGATAAATATTTTTGCATTGCATTATGCAAATTATAATTTTTGACCTTAACTTGCAGTCACTCAAAGTATTCTCAGCTGATTCACCAAATACAGGGAGGGCACTTGTATGCCAAATACTGAATTAATGCATACTTCTTTTAATTGACTTTTTGTCAGTGTATTATAATGGGTAAGCATTTTAAAATAGCATGACATTGTTTCCCTTATCTTGTATTATTACGCTGCATTACTCACAGTCTGTTAGGTGTTGCAAATTGAAGTTCAACTTTCACTTGTTCACCAGCACAGCACTGAGACTAGAGGCATGACCATGTTTCACCTAGCAGGGGACCAGTCTAGATACCGAGCAAAGTATTTGGTTTTGACACAGGCTATGCTTCCTTTACTCCAGCCTGCAGATCAATAATCTGCCTTTCTTTAGTAGGAAAACATAGATGTGTTCATTATGTGCATTTTAACAAAAATATATTGAGATGTAAAATATGTGTAAAGAGTCCAACCCTGATCTCTTCTGTACTATAACCTGGGGCCCAGGGCAGTTGGGGGCCTATGTACAGTAATAGATCTATCTCTGAGAAGAGAGTTCTCTCTGGCCATCCTCAGAGACATGAGTCAGCACCTGGTGATTAGAGGGGAAATTATTGTGTTCCAAGGGTTGATTAACAACAATCTAGCAGCACATTTTCTTTGTGAGGTCAGCCCTTTACCCTGCATTCACTCAACCCCCCCCCCCCCTCTCTCTCTCCATCGCTCTCTTTCTCTCTGTCTGCCACCCACTCTTTCACATCCTGGCACACATTTCTTAAATGCCAACCTCTTTCTTGAAGGCTGCGTCTGTCCATGTCTGCCACTAATAGCAGAGGAAATAGATGGAGGTCTAACTGTGAGTTTTTGTTGTGGGCCCCCAGGAGCAGGGTCTGCCTGTTCAGCAGAGAGACCTCTCACAGCACTCTCTCAATCAGCCTTATTGATCAACACTGCTTTTGGCATAGTCCCTGTGAATAAAATGCTGCTCTATTGAGTCCAAATCCCTACTGGGATTCAGAATGGAGAGACATAACCTTTTGCATCTTGGCTTTGTGCACTTCTATTCAAGTCCTCACCCCTAGCAGCCTTGCTTCCTTGCAGAGAGGAACGGATAGATCAAGTGGAAAATGTCACAATGTGGAGTTGGAGCTTTCCACAACTACAGTTTCAGCAGCAGACCAAGAGATAAATTATTGAAATGATTAATAAAATCGAGGGTAGGTCAAACCATGTTTTTCTGGGCCTTGACTCATTTATGATGACATCAAAGAGAGAAGGAGGCTTGACTTGTGCATCTAGATACACTCCCTGTTGTTACACCAGGAACCCCCTTGACATTTGAAATAATTGGAAGATGAAAAAGACAATGTTTATACAGATTCTCAGTGTACAGAATGTGCAGTGTTTTTTAACCACATCTTAAAGAACAAGCAATATATTTTCTTGTGATTTATACTGGTGTACGAGGAGGGAAATGACCTCTTCACACTTACTTTCCGATTTCAGAACAATTTCAACTTCCTAGAAAAGTGAATGCTTGAGTCATCTCAATAAGTGTTGCAAATGATTATAAATAAGGAATCCATCCGGTCCATTTCTTAACATTAGCAGGCACTAGCCTTTTGGTCCGTCAATAACACTTTTCTCTCTGTTACTGCCTTAAGGAACTGCCTTTATCCTTTGTTTCCCTGAGCCTCAGAATGACTTTAGGTAGGTGAGTCATTTCCCATATGATGTATTTATTTAGTAATTAATATGTATTTATTTAGTTGTGTATTAATCTATGATCTATGCATTTAATATTAAATAGTACACAGTCCTTTTTCATTAGTTCTGTCGTTGTAAAGTTAATGTTTCTCAGTGGTCCTTTGTTTTCTGTTTGGCTGGAATATAGGGCAGTACAGTTTGGGTGCTTTTATCTGAAACAGTCTGTGTGCTGCTGTTCCGTAGCAGTTTTTTCCGGCAGCTCGCGGGATTGAGAAGACCCTTTCTGGGCAGCGTATGAGTCCCCACTGCCACGTTCACTGGAAACGAGACATAAGAAGGGTCCAGACAGTTATGGAGGATGGAGTGCTCTGAGGAGGAGAGCGGTGGTGTGGGCGAGCCGGCTTGACTAGGACTGGGCTCACTGTCGTCAGTGTCTGGGGTCGCACAGCCGCCCTTCTCCTCATCTCCCTCCTCTTCATCCTCCTCGTCATCATCACAGCACAGGGCATGGTATAGGATCTTGTCACTGAAGCGGACTCTCTCTCTGGTGCCGGACGTGCGGGAGGTCTTGTGGCTGTGTGTGGAGCTGGAAGCCTCTTCGCTGGCGCTGGACGAGTCTGGGGTGACTATGAGAGGTCCGTTAGGGATGGGCAGCCCCCCATTCATTTGGGAGTAGGCTGAGGCGGTTCTGGGTGGCGGGGTCTGGGTCTGGGTGGGGATGCACCCACGCCCCGCACCCGGCTCCAGCCCTGCATCTTTGGGCTGCACCGTTGGCCCTGATTTGTGGGCGGTGTTTGCAGCAGCGACGGAGGCCTCTAGATAGCTGCAGAACTCCCAGCTGTCTGAGAGCACGTCAGGGTTGAGGAAGTCCAGCCTGAAGGCCTCTCCTAGGCCTCTCTCGCTGCTGGACGTGCTGCTCGCTGTGGCCACTGTCCAGTCATCTGGCTCCAGGTCAAAGTCAAAGTCTGACGTCAGCTTGTCGATCTGACCCACCACCTAGAAGAGTAGAGAGCGGGTAGAACAGACATTTAGAAGATATGGTTTACATCATAATACATTATGTTCTTGACTTAATATGCTATTAACTATACATGAATATGCTTTCCACTATGAAGATAAATACTTCACACACCACCTGAGATAGCAAGGAGGGAGGCGAGAGGGGGGAGGGAACAGATAATTTGAAGTTATAGACATGTTTTTAAACACTACTTTACAATAATAGGATGTTTTAAAGTCGACTATGAAGACATACAGTGGGGTCTGAAATTATTGAAACCCTTGAACCTGTTTGGGATAGGGGGCAGCACATTTTCACTTTTGGATGAATAGCGTGCCCAGAGTGAACTGCCTCCTACTCGGTCACAGATGCTAATATATGCATATTATTATTACTATTGGATAGAAAACACTCTGAAGTTTTTAAAACTGTTTGAGTGATGTCTGTGAGTGTAACAGAACTCATATGGCAGGCGAAAACCTGAGACAAATCCAACCAGGAAGTGGGAAATGTGAAGTTTGTAGTATTTCAGTTCAAGTTTAGCCTACCGAATACACAGTATCTATGGGGTCAAGTTGCACTCCCTACGGCTTCCACTAGATGTCAACCATCTTTAGAAACTTGTTTCAGGCTTCTGCTATAAAGGAGGGGGGAATGGGAGCTGAATTAGTCAGTGGTCTGGCAGTGTGTTTCAGGCTCGTGACGCACGGTCCTGACAGAGTTAGCTCTCGTTCCAGTGCTTTTCTACAGACATTGGAATTCTCCGGTTGGAACCTTATTGATGATTTATGTTAAAAACATCCTAAAGATTGATTCCATACATCGTTTGACATGTTTCTATGACCTGTAATGGAAATGTTCGAGTTTTTGTCTGGACGTAGTGCTCGCGCCTCATGAAGATGGATTACTGGGCTGAACACGCTAACAACAAGTGGCTATTTGGACAGAAATGATGGACTTTATGGAACTTTATGGAACAAATCAGTAATTTATTGTCGAACTGGGATTTCTGGGTGTGCATTCTGATGAAGATCATCAAAGGTAAGTGAATATTTATTATGTTTTTTCTAACTTCTGTTGACTCCAACATGGCGGATATTTCTTTGGCTGGATTGGGTTCTGAGCGCCGTACTCAGATTATGCTTTTTCCGTAAAGTCGTTTTGAAATCTGACACAGCGGTTGCATTAAGGAGAAGTTTATCTTTAATTCTGTGAATAACAGTTGTATCTTTTATCAATGTTTATTATGAGTATTTCTGGGATTTGATGTGGCTATCTGCAAAATCACCGGATGTTTTGGAATCAAAACATTACTGCACGTAACACGCCAATGTAAACTGAGATTTTTGGATGTAAATATGCACATTATCGAACAAAATGTATTGTGTAACATGATATCCTATGAGTGTTATCTGATGAAAATCATCAAAGGTTAGTGATTAATTTTATCTATATTTCTGCTTTTTGTGACTCCTATCTTTGGCTGGAAAATGGCTGTGTTTTTTTTACTTGGCTCTGACCTAACATAATCATATGTTGTGCTTTCGCTGTAAAGCCTTTTTGAAATCGGACATGATGGGTAGATTAACTAGAAGTTTATCTTTCATTTGCTGTATTGAACTTGTTAATGTGTGAAACTTAAATTCAGCCTTTCCGCTAGCGGAACGCCTGCCCTAGAAAAGTTAAGATGAGCAGAAATTACATGTTTAAAAACAATACTTATTGTAATTTCTAGTACTTTACTAGAAATGCTCAGAGAAAGAGATTTTTAGCAAGTAATAAAATAAATCTCAAAAAGGTATGGATAAAATGATTGACAACCCTGTTTTCAATACCTTCGATACCTCACCTTCCGAGGATAACGGCATTGAGCCTTTTTCTAAAATGTTTTATGAGTTTGTGAGCGCAGTGGGAGGGATCCTACACCATTCCACCATAAGGAATCCTTCCAGATTATTGATATATTTCGTCTGCACCTATGGACTCTGCCCTCTTCAATTCAAACCACAGATTTTAAATGGGTTTCATGTCCGGAGACTGAGATGGCCATAGCAAAATGTTGATTTTGTGGCCAATTCACCAATTATTTATTGATTTTGTTGTGTGCTTAGGGTTATTGTCTTGCTGGAAGATCTACTTGTGGCCAAGATACCTGGCACAGGCAACCAGGTATTTTTATAAAATGTCCTGTACTGGGTAAAGTTCATGATGCCGTTGACCTTAACAATGGCCCTAGGAACAGTGGAAGCATAACATCAAATATCTGCCATGAACCACCTGGTACTATACCCTGTACATTAGAGACTGCTGCCCTATGTACAGTACATAAAATCATTGAACAATGGTCACTCTAATAATGCTTACATACTGTTTTACCCACGTTGTACTGCATTCTAGTCATGGCTCATACTATATACAGTTGAAGTCGGATGTTTACATACACCTTTCTCCAAAATTTTGATTTTCTGGATTTTTTTTCTCATTTTGTCTGGCATTGTTGAAGTGTACCTATGATGAAAATTACAGGCCTCTCTCATCTTTTTAAGTGGGAGAACTTGCACAATTGGTGGCTGACTAAATACTTTTTTTGCCCCACTGTATGTATGTGAATGGGGTGTATAGAGAGTATAGACCGTGTGTGATTTGAAAATGAGTGTACAGCAGTAGTTACAGGCCTCTCTCATCTTTTTAAGTGGGAGAACTTGCACAATTGGTGGCTGACTAAATACTTTTTTGCCCCACTGTAAAATGTAAAAAAAAAAAAATCCAGAGAAAATCACATTGTAGGATTTTTAATGAATTTGCAAATTATGGTGGAAAATAAGTGTTTGGTCAATAACAAAAGTTTATCTCAATACTTTGTTATATACCCTTTGTTGGCAATGACAGAGGTCAAACGTTTTCTGTAAGTCTTCACAAGGTTTTCACACACTGTTGCTGGTATTTTGGCCCATTCTTCCATGCAGATCTGCTCTAGAGCAGTGATGTTTTGGGGCTGTTGCTGGGCAACACGGACTTTCAACTCCCTCCAAAGATTTTCTATGGGGTTGAGATCTGGAGACTGGCTAGGCCACTCCAGGACCTTGAAATGCTTCTTACAAAGCCACTCCTTCGTTTCCCGGGTGGTGTGTTTGGGATCATTGTCATGCTGAAAGACCCAGCCACGTTTCATCTTCAATGCCCTTGCTGATGGAAGCAGGTTTTCACTCAAAATCTCAGGTTTCATGGCCCCATTCATTCTTTCCTTTACACGGATCAGTCGTCCTGGTCTCTTTGCAGAAAAACAGCCCCAAAGCATGATGTTTCCACCCCCTTGCTTCACAGTAGGTATGGTGTTCTTTGGATGCAACTCAGCATTCTTTGTCCTCCAAACACGACGAGTTGAGTTTTTTCCAAAAAGTTATATTTTGGTTTCATCTGACCATATGACATTCTCCCAATCTTCTTCTGGATCATCCAAATGCTCTCTAGCAAACTTCAGACGGGCCTGGACATGTACTGGCTTAAGCAGGGGGACACGTCTGGCACTGCAGGATTTGAGTCCCTGGCGGCGTAGTGTGTTACTGATGGTAGGCTTTGTTACTTTGGTCCCAGCTCTCTGCAGGTGATTCACTAGGTCCCCCCGTGTGGTTCTGGGATTTTTGTTTACCGTTCTTGTGATCATTTTGACCCCACGGGGTGAGATCTTGCGTGGAGCCCCAGATCGAGGGAGATTATCAGTGGTCTTGTATGTCTTCCATTTCCTAATAATTGCTCCCACAGTTGATTTCTTCAAACCAAGCTCCTTACCTATTGCAGATTCAGTCTTCCCAGCCTGGTGCAGGTCTACAATTTTGTTTCTGGTGTCCTTTGACAGCTCTTTGGTCTTGGCCATAGTGGAGTTTGGAGTGTGACTGTTTGAGGTTGTGGACAGGTGTATTTTATACCGATAACAAATTCAAACAGGGGCCATTAATACAGGCAACGAGTGGAGGACAGAGGAGCCTCTTAAAGAAGAAGTTACAGGCCTGTGAGAGCCAGAAATCTGGCTTGTTTGTAGGTGACCAAATACTTATTTTCCACCATAATTTGCAAATAAATTCATTAAAAATCCTACAATGTGATTTTCTGGATTTTTTTTCTCATTTTGTCTGTCATAGTTGAAGTGTACCTATGATGAAAATTACAGGCCTCTCTCATCTTTTTAAGTGGGAGAACTTGCACAATTGGTGGCTGACTTAATACTTTTCTGCCCCACTGTACATGTTTTTATATATTCCGGACTCTGACATTGCTCGTTTTGCTATTGCTCATTCTGATGTCTTAATTTATTGTTCTTTAAAAAAATATATAAATTGGGATTAGGTGTGTATTGTTATTGTATTGCTAGATATTGATGCATTGTTGGATCTAGAAACATACAGTAATCCTTGCGCTGCATCTGCGATAACAACTATAAAACTGCGGCCTCAACCAATAAACTTTGATTTGATTTTGATTTGATCTAACACCATATTTTACAGCAGGTATGGGGTTCTTTTCTGCTCATATATTCTTGTTTTGACACCAAACCCACCACTGATGTGCGTGGCCAAAGAGCTCATTGTTACATCCAACAAATGTTAACGCCTGGAGTTTGCTAAATGGCATTGGCACCTGGATTGGAACTTTGGTCAGATGACATGAAACTAGAGCTCTTTGGCATCTCACACCAGTGGTGGGTTTGGTGTCAAAATGATCATGTATAAGCAGAAAAGAACCCCATACCTACTATAAAATATGGTGGTGGATCTTTGATGTTATGGGGCAATTTGCTTCCACTGGTCCTAGGGCCAGTGTTAAGGTCAACAGCATCATTAACTTTATTCAACCAGGAGGCTACCAGGAGGTTGAAACTTGGCCACAAGTAGATCTTTCATTAAGACAATAACCTCAAACACACATCAAAATCCACAAAAAAAAAGTTAATTGGCAACAAAATCAGCATTTTGCAATGTTCATCTCAGTCTCCCGACTTGAAACCCATTGAAAACCTGTGGTTTGAGTTTAAGAGGGCAGTCCATAAGCGCAGACGAAGTATATCAAAGATCTGGAAAGATTCTGTATGGAGGAATGGTCTAAGATCCCTTCCAATGTGTTCTTAAACATTTTTTTTAAAGGCTCCATGCCGTTAACCTTGCAAGGTGTGGTATTAAAAGGTATCAAAAAAAAGGGTGTCAATTATTTTGACCCCTACCTTTTTTGAGAAAGAAAATTATCCCTTGTTTTTTTAAGCGTATGCCTACAATGTAGTTCAGTATTTGTATTGTTTATTTTATACAGTCATTTTTGCTCTTTATTAAGCGTGTCAAAAATGTCAAACCCCACTGTGCATGCCACACTATGATGATTCGATTTATGAGACCTCTACATTCTACTAGTATGAAGAAAATCTACTTCACATTAAATCCACCGTAATGAAGCTTGACTTTCACCCTCTGTACAGGGAGTCAAACTAGCAGGGTAGTTTATCAACCTGGCTTGGCAAAATCAACCTCAATACTCCTCATCAGCACCCACCCACGCTGTATGAGTGTTTATGGTCTCATGAATAGAAAGCCCTTGAGCCCACAACACCATTGATTTTGTTGATTTGCTGATGGCACATAAAATTCGAGCCTCAAACACTTGACATTTGAGCACCTTAATCAACACATCATGCTCTCATAAGCAATCTATTGTAAAATGGAAAAATGCTCAGCATTCATGTAGTTTGTAAGTGATACATTTCCCCAAAACATTCCACAATTAAGACTAGTGTTTCTCAGAACATGTGCATATGGAATTGGAACAACATTGTTGTTGAAGAGCTGAAAAAGTGTTAGCTGTACCTTGAGATATGCTGTAAATGATCCTTTTTTTCCCACCTAATTCTGCTATTTGCTATTTTCCTCTGTTCTTTCAACTGCTCATTGTGACATCAAATGAGCAGTATCAGAAAAGCAATCCCCTGTCTGCATGAGGGATTAAAACCCTAATTAATTCTTTCAGCGCAATGACTTTAAAGGAGCAATTAACAGTCCCAAAGACCTGACTACACAAATACCCTGATTAAAAACCCAGTATCATTCAGCTGATGTGCTAACTGATTGCTCAGGTGATTTCTAGTGCAAACACAGCCATTTGGCATCAAAGAGCTTCATAATCTCTGACAGATCGCGACAGGACAAAATCTTACATAAATATGTAGAGTGTCTATTTAGAAAATAGAAAAATAACAAAGCCTTGCAGTGCCCACCAACAACTGTTCACAGATGGAGGAAACAATTTTATCAGGTCTCACAGGGACTATAGGGAGGCTACAGTACATCATACAACAGAGGAGCGATGGAAGGTGTTATCATGCAATATTTTTGCAAAATGTACCGATTTGTATTATTTACAAACCCAAAGCGTTCTGTTCTTATCATAGGCCATACCGTGGTAGTGAATTCAACCATCTGCATTTGAACCAGTTTTGGAACAGCCCATCCTCATTTTCCTGATTTCAATCATTCTGTTTCTTTCTAGTATATCTAATGCACACATGTGACTTGTGTATCTGTATACTGGAAACACTTATCTCCCTCACTAGCTTTAAGCACCAGCTGTCAGAGCAGCTCACAGATTACTGCACCTGTACATAGCCCATCTATAATTTAGCCCAAACAACTACCTCTTTCCCTACAGTATTTATTTAATTTTATTTATTTATTTATTTTGCTTCTTTGCACCCCATTATTTTTATTTCTACTTTGCACATTCTTCCTCTGCAAATCTACCATTCCAGTGTTTTACTTGCTATATTGTATTTACTTTGCCACCATGGCCTTTTTTTTGCCTTTACCTCTGTTACCTCACCTCATTTGATCACATCGTATATAGACTTGTTTCTACTGTATTATTGACTGTATGTTTGTTTTACTCCATGTGTAACTCTGTGTTGTTGTATGTGTCAAACTGCTTTGCTTTATCTTGGCCAGGTCGCAATTGTAAATGAGAACTTGTTCTCAACTTGCATACCTGGTTAAATGAAGGTGAAATAAATAAATAAAATAAATAGGGCTTTGGGTAAACAGATTGCAAGTTTTGTGTATGGCGTGCATAGGTTTCTGTGTGGGTGTGCCAGGCCTGGCTGGGCAGCTTTGTATGCCACAGGAGCTTCAGTACCAGGGCTATGTTTTCCTCTATTGACAGTCAGCCCTGTGGGAGCAGATCCTCTGTGGGGGCACTAAGCAGCGAGCTGAATGGGTAAACCAACCTGTCTGTTGAATGATTTGCAGACTTTAAACTAATGCCGGATGATTCTCACACCCAGAGGGAATGGAATGGCTTTGTTTAGTTGATTACTCATCCTGAAAAAAAAAGGGATTTAATTGAATCAATGTGTTTAGAAAAGTATGGTCTGTCAGAATCATTACACCAGTCCGCCTGAACGCCTGACACTGACCTAATTTAACTGCCTTAATTGGATATCAATTAATAAAGCACCCAATAACAGAGGCATATAATTTCCAGTCATATGTTAAATAAATCCCTTTTGTAAAAAATAAAATGGATTTGAGTACAAAAGAATGGCAAACACTGACTACCAACCAAAGCCTTTTTGACTGACACATCCACTAAGATAAGATACTTGAAAATGTTACGAATTATGTTTTCATCTCCATGGTGACCCAGCTCACATCCTATCATGAGACGTTCTGCCTAGGATTAACCCACCGTGAGCCCTCTCTCCCAGGCACTGTCACACCGTCATCAGCCTCCAGCATGTAGACTAATTTAGCTTGATAACAGTCTGAGCTTGAAAGGTCTGCTAAACATTTCTAGGTCACAGATGGGCTCAATACAGCAACAATGATCAGTAATCTCAGTCTTTTCTTCCAGGAAGAACGAAAAAATGTGGGATGAGTGAGCTATCGAGTGAATTATTGGGTAAACAGATTGCCTAAGCGTAAAGGATGAATGAACACATCAGGAACAAGTCATTAGCGAGGGACACACTGTGTTTGAAATGGAGAGAGCACAATGAGGACCAGCAACAGTAATTACAAGCTTTAGAGTAAAATCACATCCTTTTGTTGGGTTCCATAGCTCATGATGTCACAGCAGATTGCAGCTGGACCACGGCACAGAATCGGCTTTGAAACATTGTTTGCCTTAACACCTGACGTGATTTAGGAGTAAATGCACTTGTAAAAGAACACTTTTCCTTTTGAATAGAGCTCAACACTTTTCATATTTACAAATGCTGACAAGTAGAATATAACAGGCAACCTTGTGGCACAATTGTTGGACCTCAGGGTGAAAGGCCACTGGTTTCCACCCACCCCTCGTCCTTTTCTTTGAAATTGTTATTTGGTCCTTTGTAGCTCAACTGCAATTGTAGCTACAGTGACCTATCCAGTCCACTTATTACTGTTTCAGTAACAACATAATGACTACAGAGAAGATAGAGTTGTTTTCGTTCTTATTTTGGGAGATACATCCACACTCTCAATTTATCCATTGTCTGTGCAGGCATGATTGTCGCGGACTGTGGCTGTGACTGACTCAAAACAATCCCAGTTCGGCTCGAAGCACATGATCATAATTGGGCCAAGTACTCCAAACTGAGCCTCGTCATTTTAGAGTGCTCAAAGGTGGCTTTGTGAGAGAGGCTGTGTGGATGTCAGCTGAGGTTTACCACCCCAACACTCCATCTGCCATGATTGGCCTGCTGGGTAATTGATGGTCAGGCTGAAGAAGGGCGCTTGGAGCACAGCCTGTGACAGAGCCTTACAGTGAGGAGGGGGAACCAGGAGGAAAGTATTGGAACATGGAGTGATGGTTGATGCTGTAATCCTCTGTTAAAGCCTTAGCTCTGCTCTGTTCTGCAGAGAGCTGTCTGAGACAGTGCAGAGGTGATCTCTGAATTAGATTCAGTAGTGTCCTCTAATAAAGGGCCAATCTTCAGTTGAAACAATGAACAAAGCGGACAACTCGCTTCTGTTTTGGTAAAAAGCGGAGGGATTTATAGACAGAACTATGGAAGCAAGGACCAACCAGCCATGATATCAAAATGAAAGTTTTAGCCATGTTTTGAATCTATGCAGTGTTTGTTTACATTTAGGCATTTATAAGTTATATTCTTCAAGAGTCAATGTCTACATCATTGATTTCTAAGACAAAACATGGATGTGGCTACTGCAGATTGCTCATTTAAACCCTGTATGCTTTCCAAACTCTCCACGCTACATGATCATGTAGACCAATTACATATGAGGGGTGTCGAAGCTTTTTTACTACTACCTGTCTGTGTGTAATGTCCTGTCTCGTAGTTGTGCTCCTTTTATGCAGTTTGTCTTGTTGTTTTGGTCATTGTATTTGAAGCAGCAACATGACCAAGCTGTTGAGGTCAAAACCAGCAAATGTGATAATGAGTGTTTGAATTGCCTGTTGACAAGGAGGCTGATATTTACCGCATGCTCTTATCACTCCATTGATGTTTAAACAGATGTTTATTGAGGTACGTTTGCTTCGGTATGCATTGGTGGTTTTAATGTAGGAAAACATTCCAGCTAGCTGTCTGTCTACTAAACGGAGGAAATCCCTCATCTCTTGCAAGTACTGTGAATACATGTACGTTTTGTAATTCACTTCATAAATCAATATGAATAATTCCAACGTAATGTCTACAGAGCATTTTGTATGATTGTTGGTAGTAGCAGTGTAGAATAGTGGCTGCCAGCTACAGTACTCCCATTGTTTTCAACCACTGGTATCATTCCTCTATTCATTTACCACTATACTATCCCTTTTATAATCTACTACTACTACAACAACAATTACAACTACTACTAATACTACTACTACTTCTACTATTATTACAACTACTACTACTACTACTACTACTTCTACTACTACTTCTACTACTACTACTACTACTACTAATACTACTATTACTACAATTACTACTACTACTACTACTACTTATACTACTTCTACTACTACTACTTCTACTACTACTTCTACTACTACTACTACTACTACTAATACTACTATTACTACAATTACTACTACTGCTACTATTACTACTACTACTACAACTACTACTATACTACTACGTATATGACTATTACTTACTACTACTATTACTACTGTCACGTTCTGACCTTTATTTCCTTTGTTTTGTCATTATTTAGTATGGTCAGGGCGTGAGTTGGGGTGGGCAGTCTATGTTTGTCTTTCTATGATTTGGGTATTTCTATGTTTGGTTCTCAATCAGAGGCAGGTGTCATTAGTTGTCTCTGATTGAGAATCCTACTTAGGTAGCCTGGGTTTCACTGTGTGTTTTGTGGGTGATTGTTCCTGTCTTCGTGTTTGTGGCACCAGATAGGACTGTTTCGTGTTTTTTCACATTTCTTGTTTTGTAGATTGTTGTATTTTCATCTTTATTAAAGATGGACAAAGCTAACCACGCTGCATTTTGGTCCGCCTCTCTTTCCCAGAAGAAAACCGTTACAGAATCACCCACCACAACAGGACCAAGCGGCGTGGTAAACAGTAGCTGCAGCAAAAGCAGCAGCAGGAACAGCAACAGCGAGGTCAGGATTTCGGGACATGGGAGCAGAATCTGGACTACACAACTTGGGAGGAGATAGACAGGTGGGCGGTCGACCCAGGGAGAGTGCCGGAGCCCGCCTGGGATTTGATGGAGCAGTGCGCGGAAGGTTACAGGAGAATGAGGTTGGCGAAGCGAACACGGCTGGCAAGGAAGCCCGAGAGGCAGACCCAAAAATGTCTTGGGGGGAGGCACACAGGAAGTATGGCGAAGCCAGGTAGGAGACCTGAGCCAACTTCCTGTGTTTACCGGAGGGCGAGAGAGACCGGGCAGGCACCGTGTTATGCGGTGGAGCGCACGGTGTCCCCAGTGCGGGTGCATAGCCCGGTGTGGTACATACCAGCTCCGCGTATCGGCCGGGCTAGAGTGAGCATCGAGCCAAGTTCCATGAAGCCGGCTCTACGCATCTGGTCTCCAGTGCGTCTCCTTGGGCCGGCTTACATGGCACCAGCCTTGCGCACGGTGTCCCCGGTTCGCCTGCATAGCCCAGTGCGGGCTATTCCACCTCGCCGCACTGGCAGGGCGACCGGGAGCATTCAACCAGGTAAGGTTGGGCAGGCTCGGTGCTCAAGAGCTCCAGTGCGCCTGCACGGTCCGGTCTATCCGGTGCCACCTCCACGCATCAGCCCTCCGGTGGCAGCTCCCCGCACTCGCCCTGAGGTGCGTGTCCTCGGCCCAGTACCACCAGTGCCGGCACCACGCATCAGGCCTATAGTGCGTCCCGCCGGTCCAGCGCTGCTAGAGCCTTCCTCCTCTCCAGCGTTGCCGGAGCTTCCCGTCTGCCCAGCGCCGCCTGAGCCACCCGTCTGCCCAGCGCCGCCAGTCTGCCCAGCGCCGCCAGTGCCGCCAGTCTGCCCAGCGCCGCCAGTGCCGCCAGTCTGCAAGGAGCCGCCAGTGCCGCCAGTCTGCAAGGAGCCGCCAGTGCCGCCAGTAAGCCAGGGGCCGCCAGTGCCGCCAGTCAGCCAGGGGCCGCCAGTGCCGCCAGTCAGCCAGGGGCCGCCAGTGCCGCCAGTCAGCCCAGAGGCGCCAGAGCCCCTCAGCCCAGAGGCACCAGAGCCCCTCAGCCCAGAGGCGCCAGAGCCCCTCAGCCCAGGTCCCGAGCTGCCCCTCTGTCCCGAGCTGCCCCTCGGTCCCGATCTGTCGCCCCTCTGTCCCGAGCTGCCCCTCTGTCCCGAGCTGCCCCTCTGTCTAGTGGGGTCATTTATTAGGGTTGCTGTGGGTAGGAGGCCACGGAGGCGGACAATAAGGCGGACTAAGACGATGGTGAAGTGGGGTCCGCGTCCCGCGCCAGACGCCCACCCAGACCCTCCCCTATCGGTTAAGGCTTTGCGGCCAGAGTCCGCACCTTTTGGGGGGGGGGGGTACTGTCACGTTCTGACCTTTATTTCCTTTGTTTTGTCATTATTTAGTATGGTCAGGGCTTGAGTTGGCAGTCTATGTTTGTTTTTCTATGATTTGGGTATTTCTATGTTTCGGCCTAGTATGGTTCTCAATCAGAGGCAGGTGTCATTAGTTGTCTCTGATTGAGAATCATACTTAGGTAGCCTGGGTTTCACTGTGTGTTTTGTGGGTGATTGTTCCTGTCTTTGTGTTTGTGGCACCAGATAGGACTGTTTCGTTTTTTTCACATTTATTGTTTTGTAGATTTTTATCTTTATTAAAGATGGACAAAACTAACCACGTTGCATTTTGGTCCGCCTCTCTTTCCCCAGAAGAAAACCGTTACAACTACTACTACTACTTCTACTAATACTTCTATTACTACTATTACTACTACTCATACTACTATTACTACCACTACTACTACTACTACTACTGCTACTGCTACTATTACTACTAGTACCACTACAATTACTACTACTTTTACTACTATTACTACTACTCCTACTACTATTACTCCTACTACTACTACTATTCCTACTATTACTACTTCTACTACTACTATTACTACTATTACTACCTCTACTACTACTATTACTACTATTACTACTATTACTACTTCTACTACTACTATTACTACTACTACTACGTCTACTACTACTTCTACTACTACTACTTCTACTACTACTACTATTACTACTACTACTATTACCACTACTACTACTGCTACTATTACTACTACTACTACTACTATTACTACTACTACTATTACTACTACTACTATTACTACTACATATACTACTATTACAACTACTGCTACGTATACTACTACTACTACTTCTACTTCTATTACGACTACTACTATTACTACTACGTCTACTTCTACTTCTATTACTACTACTACTATTACTACTACTACTACTACTACTACACTACCACTACCACTACTCTACTACTACTTATACTACTATTGCTATTACTACTACTACGTATTATACTTCTATTACTACTACCATTACTACTACTACTACTACTACGAGTAGTACTATTACTTCTACTACTACAACTACTCCTACTACCACTACTTATACTAATATTACTACCACTACTACTACTACTACTACTCATACTACTAATACTACTTCTACTACTACTACTACTACAACTACTATGTATACTAATTTTATTACTACTACTACTACTACTTATATTACTACTACTACTACTACTACTACTTATACTACTAGTGCTACTTCTACTACTACTACTACAACTACTATGTATACTAATTTTACTACTACTACTACTACTACTACTTATATTACTATTACTTCTACTACTACTACTACAACTACTACTATTACTACTACTATTACAACTATTTCTAGTTCCAGTTTTATTGCAACTACTTTATTGCAATTGCTGCTATTCAATCAATGCAGCATACAAAACACGTTAAATGTAATAACCATCTCTGAGTTTTCATGAGACAGACACACATACTGTATCAGTGAATCCTTCCTCTGTGATGCAGACTGATTTGAAACCATTACACAAACTTTATGTGACCCTCCATCTGTTCCTGGGTCTCTCTCTCTGTATTTCCCCCTGTCATTTTTCAAGTTTACTTCGAAAAGTTTGCGGCGCTAACTCATTAATTATGCTACATCAAGCGTCTGGCATCGATTTTATTTTCCAGAGCGAAAATGTGAAATGTGTTCAATAGCGTAATTAAAGCATCTCAATGTCATTTTATTCTCAACATGTCACAATGGATTCCCAGCCTGTCCTTGTGCAGCACTTCTAGTGTTAGGAAGCAGTTCATGCCAATTAGAAAGCCTCAGCAATTACCAAAATGGCCTAGCATGCTGGCTCTGAAGTGAAACGTTTGCAAATATAGTTTTAATGTATTTATCTCCCGCTGCTTCCCAGCTCCTCCTCACCCAGTGCCTCATGCCTGTTTCCACTTAATTTAGCTCTCCTCAAGACAAGGATAGCAGAGCGTCCTGTTGTTGGAGTATCTCTGAGATACTGTTTATCACATCCCACTGAAACTAATTCATCATCCTAGCTCCACTCTGTAAGGACATGTTTACTGAATTCCCTTGAAAAAAAGGCTTTTTATTGTCCAATGAAAATTGCAGGTCGCTGCCATTGCCATGCTTCTGAAACATAAATAGTTCTGTATTTCATTAAAAAACTCCTAAAGGGCACCTTACTCACAATCTATTCAATCTAAATATTCACTTTTCTCTGGTAAGGTTTTCTGTCAGCAAAATGCCATAATTGACCCTGCAAAGTGTGAGGTTTGTTAAGGGAGGAAGAAGTCACAACAGCCATGTTTAGAAGGTCCTGTCTGATTTAGGTCAACCTGATTGGTGAGACAGTGATGTCACTTGGTGTCGGCACCGGCGGGATAAACGATGTCTTTGAAATGCTCCCTGCAAGCTGTAATTATCCTGTCATGAGAGAGGACTATAAGCCTGGTAGTTCACGTGCATCCCTCCCTCCCTCCCTCATTACACTTTTTAATCTTTCCCTCCAAAACACTCATCTTTATGGAAGCCTTAAAGAGGCTGTTCATATTCACAAACAACACGGTCGCCGTGATGAGGATGAGAGCAGAGCCGGCGACACTCCCTGACAACTCGCTAATCAAAAGCAGCATCACAATCTCACTGCATAAAGGACATCAATCAAGACAGGACAGAACCAGGTTTAGGATTCCGACTGCAGCCAGAGTGCAGTCCTGAAGGGCTGATATATCACATCAACCACTGTTTTTACTCCACTGCTCTCCATAGCTCAATACCGGTCATTATTTTGGCAGACTGACTCCCTCCACCTGCTGTTTGGTATATACTGTAACTAATTGGAATGTTTCTGTATAAACATAGTGGGATATTGTAGGAGCCAGAGATGTAAGGCGTAAGCAGTGAAACACTTTTAATAGTACCACAGAGTAGGGGTGTGTTCCACCAACCAAGGCACGGCTGTGTAGCAATGCATGCTGGACATTTATGGAGGTTCTCCTTCATTGGTTCTATCTTTGAGGAGCCCCAGCGCTTGTAATGACCTGAAATAGATGGAAGCGCCACGCTACGGGGCTTCTCACTCTGTCTGCTTCCCAGAGATAGCGCTTGGATTAAGCACCAGGCAGCCCGTGTGGCATCAGGTCACGCTGGGAGCAGCATAGGAAATGAATGTGCTGTGAGAAGCAGCCAGGCCAAGCTGACCCTTTTAATGACTTGGTTGCCGAGCAGTTTCTACTGTACCAGGCAGACACATCATAGACACTGTCTTTCTGTAGGAGGGACAGTAAAGGCCTGGCTGACAGGGATAGTTGGGGTGTGTTGGACTAGAGGACGTCGCGCCACAGGAAGAAGCTCAGCCCGATCCAAATGTAAATCTTCCAACCTCGCTGACAGAGCGAGCGGAAGTCTCACTGAAAGCAACAACCCAGTGAGCAGAGAATTCCCCCAATCAAGCCTATCTCAAAACCAGCTCAGTTTAATGAAGTATTTAGATGAGAGAAAGTGCCTGTGTGTTTGTGTGTGTGTCCACAAATGGGTGTTTGAGTGTCTGTGGTGGTGGGTATTGGGCAATATTTTTACATGATCGTTTCTGTTTACAGTACAACAGTGTCAACATAAGAAAACATCTGATCCATAAATTGAGCTGACCTAACCCTATTCCTCAACGAGACCCTGGTCTGTGTGTGTTCTCATTGTTCTGGGGGCACAGGGGGCTCTAGGAGCCATGCCCAGGAGAAAGAAAAGCAGTATGCACTTTCCTCTAAATACAGGGCACACGATCAATATGCTACTGGCATTTCCAGGTTTCCTTGGCCCGCTACACTTATCTTAATGGGAGTGCGGCCCTATTTTATTTTATTTTGTGAACCCCATATATCATTACCCAACAAATGTAGCCTGCTCGACCATACCGAAGTAGAAATATTGAAGCCCAGAGAAATACTATTTATGCAATTTATTTTTTGTTTCACTGTGCACTACTACATGTCTGTGGCGAATCCATTTCTATTCCATCTTGTTTGTCTTTGTTGTGTTCAGTCAAGTAAAGGTCTCTGTAGTCATTTCCACGGCAACACTTACAAGAACATCCTACAATCAATGATATTTCACCAGTCAGACTAGCATGGCGTGGTTCCCATACTAATCAGATATGAGTTTCCATCTAGGCAAATCCGCTTATGTTTACAATGTCTCTGTGCCTTTTCCCCTCATTTCAGAGAGTTCTTTACCAGCCTATGAACATGAGTCTCTCTGCATGGACAGCAATGTACTTATTGGTGGATAGAGTTACAGGTAGATTTGAACATTCAACAAAGTGTAGACAACAGGATGTCCAAGAGGTCATGAAACCAGAAAATTAGGCATGATGGGTACTCTGCATAGGGAATTCAGAGCTTTGCTGGATGGAAAAGGGGATACCTAGTCAGTTGTACTACTGAATGCCTTCAACTGAAATGTGTCTTCCACATTTAACCCAACCCCTTTGAATAAGAGAGGAGTTGGGGCTGCCTTCATCAACATCCACGGCACCCAGGAAACAGTGGGTTAACTGCCTGGCTCAGGGGCAGAATTACAGATTGTTACCTTGTCAGCACGTGGATTCGATCCAGCAACCTTTCGGTTACTGGCCCAACGCTCTAACCACCGGCTGGCTACCTGCTGCACTCCTCCATAGTGAAGTAGAAAATGGATATATTGGAATGACTAAACAATTTGTCTTTGCTTCCAGCTTTCCTCCATTTCTATATCTGGCAATCTGTAGGGCGTTCTTCTCAACTAGTGACAAAACCTGTCACAACGTGTCTCCTTCACCCTCTCTCTCCTACAAGCAGTAGGATGTCTTTGAAGCTGCAACACCTTTATCAGACATGGCAGTTCCTTAAACTCTCCCTCCCTATAATACAGGGTTAAACTGTAGGGGAGAAGCGGGACATTTAACAGAGGACTATTTGCAAACAAAATCAGTAGGAGACATCCTGCCGTCCCCTGCGAGGCACCATCTGGCCACCACATACCTGTCTCACCTCCACACAATCATTGATTTCTACTATATAGAGAGCCTGTCACTCCCCACTCACACCACACACTGCGCCTGGAGTAAATTCAATCCTATAGCCACATACTGTACGTAGGTAGGATCTCATTTGAACACTGAAACTTCATGACGACCAATTTGAACATGTCAGGAGAAGCACGCAAACAGCCGATTTCCAATGCCTCACTGTATGCCATTACCAGCTATAGACAACTCTTCCTCAAATCAACCCCTTGGGGAGGTAGAGGACCTGTCAGCCAATCTACAACCTACCTGGTCCTTTCTGAATGTTCTCATGTGTTCTCAGGAACCTCTCCCAAAGGAGGTGTTGCATACAAAGGAACATTGAGATAGATTGATGACTCTCAGCATCAGAACAACAAGGGTGCTCTTGCTTTGTGCATAATCAAAAGGTTGGCGCTGCAGGTGTGGTGTCACAGTGAAAGCAGTTGTGTAAGCCATCAGTGGGACGTCCAAAAAATATCAATATGCACTCAATGTATCATCTCCAGGGGGTTTACCTAGGTTGTTAGGGATTATGTTTCAGAACTAGATAACCTTTGCCATCAACTAAATAACACAAGAGCCTCATTTTGGCAATACAAAAAATTGGTCAAAATAGGCTGTATTCCTCCAAATAATTCTAGCGACATTTATTTAATTGTATGCCAACCTACAGAGGGTGAATTTACTGTGTATGGGTTTAAAATTAAACGTGGAGATTCATGATGCGTGATGCACTCAATGTAGCCATTTATGTTGTCGGTGACATTTCAAGTATGCTTTGAAATACGAGCTATGCTGAGAATTCAAAGAGTTGCATTCTTGCTTGACAACAGCATTACTTTAGTTGCGGTGTCAAAACATCACCCATGAACTGCATTGAAGGAGATGAAAAATCAGATGTGAATTTGAGTACCACCACTACAGTAGCTGATATCATCACAGCCAGTCAGAACCAGATGTCTGTTTCAGTTTGTGTTATAGCAAAATTGAAATGTTTTCCCCATTCTTTTTGTGTCTCTCTCTGTAGCCAAGGTTTTACACTTGGAACAAGAAAAAAACACTTATTTGAACAAATATTTGCTGCATGTGTCACGTTCTGACCTCTATTTCCTTTGTTTTGTATTTATTTAGTATGGTCAGGGCGTGAGTTGGGTGGGCAGTCTATGTTTGTTTTTCTATGATTTGGGTATTTCTATGTTTCGGCCTAGTATGGTTCTCAATCAGAGGCAGGTGTCATTAGTTGTCTCTGATTGAGAATCATACTTAGGTAGCCTGGGTTTCACTGTGTGTTTGTGGGTGATTGTTCCTGTCTTTGCGTTTGCACCAGATAGGGCTGTTTTGAGTTCGCACGTTTCTTGTTTTCGTTAGTTTATTCATGTATAGTGTCTTCATTAAAATACAATGAATAACCACCACGCTGCGTTTTGGTCCGCCTCTACTTCACAACAAGAGAAACGTTACAGCATGTAAAACGTTATCCTTCCAATGTGAGAATGAGTCGTTAGTGATGCCCAGGTGTGCTGGCACAGGGCTCCACTGTGGGAAGTTTATTTCTCCCCTGCTCTGTATGTATTTTATTGGAGACCTCTCCTGGTGGGAGTCATTAGTCAATGTGTTTGGATCCAGTCATACTCCTTTAATTACGTGTTGAAATATGCGGATGCTCTGACCTGATACATATTAATCGCTTGCAGACTTAAAATCTTTTGAGGATATATACATGCTCATTCACAGAGAAAACATCTTAATTACATAGCTCCCTTTTGGCATTTTTCTCCCAACAATCCTCCTGATTTGTTTTGTTTAGTGTGTATGTTTGTTTGTGTGTGTGTGTGTGCGTGCGTGCGTGTGTGTGCGTGCGCATGCATGTGTTTGTGTCCCTTGGTAATTACAGGTTGCAACGGTTGGCATGGAGTTATAATAGAATAGAGGGGGTGAAGGGGGAGGGGGAAGTGGTTGTGATCTTTGCTTGCCAGAGTGTGTGGGAAGGACACCAGCACATTGACTTCTTCCAATGCCCATTAATAACTCTTGTCTGATATGACAGAGTGGACCAAGCAACCCTGGCTCTATGGTGAGTAAAGTAGTCTAGCTAGAAGGCTAAAACACATAAACACATCATCTGATAATGGGGCAACCTTGTGTGCATGTATCAGATTCTCTGTCTTGAGCCTGCTACATTGTATGTTTCTCATGAAGTCCTCCGCCCTTAGCCCGTATGTGTATTCTGTAGGAATGTATTTAAAGTGGGCAATTAACAGAGAGAGATAAGCCACATACAGTACTGTAGGGGGAGACATTTTCTCTCTTCTCTCTCACTCTGTCTTTTCTCTTTCTTTCTCTTTAAATTGGCAGTACAGTCCATGAACAGTGAGGCTGTTGTTGCTGTGCTTTTGACCCATATTGGAAGGAATGAAGAATGGAGATGTATTGTTGCATGTAAAAGCGTATTCAGCTTTTCCAAAAAGTCAACGTTGGCACGGGGACAAGTGTGAAGCCGAGCCTGCAGCTAATTAGCAGGTAGAAGCTAGCTAGCTACGAGGCTTCACCATGTCATCTGTGTGTTGGACGTATGTGTGAGGCACTCTAGGGATGAGCCTTCCTCACATTCTTTCTGATGAAGTTCTCTCCTTATCATCTCTCCTTTCTCCCTGACCTTGGCCTGTCCTCAGCCTGTCAATGAAAACGCCTCTCTCCAAACCCGTGCTGCTCCACTACCAGTCCAGGTGAAGCAACGCCGACCTTTCTCTAAGGAAACACCGATGCAACCTCCTCACTCACTTATCATACACTTTTTCTGCAGAATGTTTCTAGAAATATTTGAAAAGGCTGCATGGATAACCAATGGAATGTCCATGCTTTATGTAGAAAGGAGAGTAACCACACCTCCCCAATTCTGCATGGTTCTGCAGTCGGCCAGTTGTTTTGACTCCTCTTAGTGTGTGGAGCTCTTGTAACCTGGTAGCCTTGACTCTGATTGAAGACAGCTATTGGAGAGGGCAATCTGGGGCTGGATGGAGAGATTACTGATTGGATGGGCATGAGACAGTTGGTCTGTATCCAGAAAGTGAGTCCCAGCCAGTGGGACGGGAGGAGAGGGAAGCGAGAGGGAATCACAGGGTAATTGAAGCCCTGCAGTTTGTAATGGCACCATGGGATGTTCAATACGCTACACCAGCCTAGCTTCGTCTAGGAGAGGGGTTGAGTGTGGATGGGCAGCTTTGCCCAAGCAGAGAAAGCCAGTCACTACTCAGAGTGATGTGGCCAACCGCTCAGCGGGACCTCGCTGACAGCATTCTATCTAATCAATCTACTGTGGGACGAGGAAGGAGAGGGTGCACACATACACACACGTACGCATGTAACCACATCATACACCCAGGCACTCTCTCACTCTGGCAGGCACACATCACAATCATCAATCAACTTGCTCCCTTTTTCATGCACATATAAACACACACGTGCACTGTCATGAACACACACAACATGGATACCTTTTATAGACAGTATGGGCCAGACACTGCCTGTCTCGCTGCCTGCCTGCTTGTATGCCTGTTTATCTGCCTCCCTCCCTGTCTGCCCACCTGCCTGCCTCCCTCACTGCCTCCCTGCCTGGCTGCTTGGCTACCCCTGGTCTAATCCTGGTGTGAGGTAGCTAGAGATGATTCTAGTGTCAGTATATTCCATCTTTAACATAAAAGGCCTATGGTTTTATTAATAAGTCAACAAAACCCCTTTGTCCTGCCTATTGAAAATGCACATGTGCAGTTCTGCTCTGCTCTGCTCTGGTTCATCTTAGTCACCAGCCAAACCCACATGTTTGACCTTGGCTTTTATCCACTGACTGTACACAGCAGACATTGATGCATCATGCCATGCAATGTGATCAGGTTACTCATACCCGTGGTGGAATTATTCCCCCTCACTTCCCTTCCAGTCATTTATGCCTTGTGTTTTTCAGTCAAAAGCTGATGGCCGCTGATGATGTCATGATGTAGGAGGGGTTGTGGTGTGTGTGTGTGTGTGTGTGGACAGTGGTCTTCGGTGTATGGCATACAGGGGGGCTTGGTGTGCTCTCCCTCTTTAAATAGCCCCAGATCTAATCTGCAGACAGCAACAGAGTTCTGACAGCTTCTGCCTCCGCTCCGTGCCTCCTCCCACTAGGTGACACATTCTTTATTTATTTTTTCTCTCTCCTCCGCTCTGGTATTCACTCCATGGAGCTCTGGCCCCTGAAGCCGTTGTCAGTTCCATTCTCCCTCCATGTCGGGAAAACCCATAGGATTTACAGGGTTTTACTGTCAACCCTTCTTCCCGTTGCGTAGCTCTATGAATCTAGCGTGCCTCCTCTATTTCCTCTCTTTATTTCCACGCCACTTCCTCCTCATGGTGACATTGTCATTATTATCATTATGGGGCTCTACCATGGTGGCTGTGTCTCTGTCTAAAGTGTGTGTGTGTGTGTGTGTGCATGTGCGCGTGTGCGTGCAGCAACTGCATGGCACTATACTGCTGGTGTGTGTTGGATGGTCATGCTGCACTGTGTTAAGAGACAGAAAGCAGAATTGAACAGCTTGAACATACTGTCTGATCTTCCTCTGAGCTGAACTGAGTTCTCCAGAGCTGCTTCAGACAGGCTCGGGCAGCTTCTCCAGAGACTAACTGTGATCCACCACTCAACTGTACTGACTCCTCAAAGCCCTACCAACTGTGTAAGCTGGCTCTCCTTTAACACCCAGTGACTCATATTCACCTGCTGGAGAGCTCACTTAGTTTAGACTTAATTTGTGTAATGTCAAACCAACAAGTTATTGATTTAGAAATAAATGTCTCTGCTCACTAGAGTAAAACTGCAGAACAGTAGAGTGTGGCATATTTCTGTTCCGCGATAGAACTAAGGGAATGTATTGGCATTCTACCGTATATTCTCCAACATGTTTAAATTATGCCCCCACCTGGAGATGCAAGGCCTCGTATGAAGAAATGACTGTAGGCTATTGAAAAGATGTATCAACCTGAAATCAAGTCTGGCGCATGTGGTTCTCTCTACAGTTCAATTGTGCAGATATGTCTGTGTGTTTTTGTTGTTCTGTAGCACAAGGACAGCTGTACAGTAACCGTCAATACAACCCTCACACTAACGGTACAGTAGTCTATGTGACATGCCATCCCCCATCCCCACGGAGGTGACTCCCAAGTCATAGACACACACACACACACACACACACACACACAAAGAAACTCTCACTCACATACTGTACACACACACTGCCTGTCTGGGGAGTTCAGCTGAAAAAATCTGCAAAAAGGCAGCAGGGACACTCATGGAATTTCAGTTAGTGGTGTATTCATTTGCACTTAAAAACCAACAGAACCCAAGCAGATCAACAATGCAGGAACATCGCACAAAAGTCATATTTTGGGAAAACACAAAGGTAATTGCCAAGCTTTTTTTTATATGACACTCAGGGAAGGTTGTGCGTTTCAACTGAGGTACCTACAATTCCACAAAGGGAATAGTAAAAAAGATATTTGACAACTGAGAAAGTTCTTTAAAGAAAAGCAACACGGTTTTCCCTTTGTAAAATAGGGTAAAGGCAACGCATTCATAGACAGGTTGACTTGATTGACATTGCTTCTACATTACTTGCTGAATCTTTTGTCAGGGAAAACATGGGGAAACATGATAGCTCTGTATATGGTAGATCATTACACCTACATGTAGGCAATGCAAAGCATTATTCTGTAGAGGATTTCAGTTGTTATTATTGAACCCTGCAGAAAACATCAGGTCAATGCTGCAGGTGCACATCAATTCCCGAAAAAACAATATGGCCGACTTACACAATTGCACAATTACCCATCTACTGCACTGTGTTCTGAACACTGTCCACATCAATGAAATGTGATCATTTCCCATGTACAGTTATGCTGTGGAACTCAGGTTGATGAGTCAATGTAATGTTAACCCAAACTATATTTCTGCATTTCTTTCACATTTTATTTCACTGTGGACTATCTGCTGAGAGGAAGTGAGAGAAAAAAACACAGTGAGACGATTTTTATTTTAATGCGATTTTACGATGACAAGGTGAAATCCATTTCTATGAGATATTGGCTTGACCCTCCCCTCTTCTACGCACAATTAGTTTGATACAAGCTGGGGGCATAAATCCTAGATGATTATTCTGTGTTCAGGAGGAGAGCAATGAGCATTTTCGTCCTCTCTGGAACAGCAGGCGACAAGGAAATTATTTTTGTTGTATTATGCAGAGGTTGGTACATTTTGCACCATCGCCAAGATCCTGCGAGGAGCAGGGAGCGAGAGGAGGGAGTGTGGGGGGATAAGATACTCAATTAGAAAGTGGATGACATAATATATATTACTTGGTTTTTGACGATTCCTCCAAAAAGGAAATCCATTTATGTTTTGCATTGTTGCTTTCACTTAGAATTATGATCATTTAACAATGGTGGGCTTTTCACCACCAAGGTTGCAGTGGTTGTTATCTATCAACAATAACTCTGGAGCTTCCCCTCTCTCTGGAGATGAGGCTATTCACTCATGATCAAAATGTAAATGGAATCGAAGCAGCCCCTCCAGAACACAAACACAATTAAAAGCGCCGTAGCCTCCCCTGGATGTGGGCCAGCAGCTGTTGCTGTTGGTGGGATAGAGGACAGGATAGATGGTCTTGGCCAGACTTCTGAGTGGAGCGAGGTGACCGCTGGCAGCCTGGCAGCCTGCTGCTTGCTGTATGAGGGTGCAGATTGCACGTGGACATGTGCTCCGCTTTCCTCTCTGTGTGCTACGCTTGTCACTGGGGATGATGAAGCACCCTGACACTCCCCTTGCTCTCTCTCTCCCTCTGTCCCTCTCCATCTTTAGCTTCCTCTCTCATCCTTTCTCTAACCCTCCTCTCCCCATGGCCAGTGTAATGGTAGTGTTGAAATGTAGGGAGGGAGCATCTCGGCTGTCTCCGGAGGAGAGTGCCTGTTTATTAAATGGAGTCAGGGGAATTCAAGGACTGTGAGACAGTGGAAGAGGCTGGGACTGTGCTCTCTTACGATAACTCCTTCTACCTGCCTACCATATGTCTGAATCCCCCCTGGCAGGCAGGCAGAGGAAGATACACAATCGCCAACAACACATCCTGTCACTACTACACTGCACCTCTCACTCCAGCACCAAGCCACCTTCTTCACTGGAACCAGGAGACATTATCCTCTGTAATAATAAACTATGACCTGGAATGACATGATAAAATGTGTAAATTGCCCTAAAAATTCACTCAGAATATCCCTGATGCAGCCTCGTTCTTAATTCAGCACTGCTCTGCCTAGTGCTTTCATTTGGCATCTGGACTCATTTTGAGAGAGAGGGAGAGGGAGAGAGGGTTATAGATTAAAGAAGAGAGGGATAGAGATAGAGAGGGGGGGGGGAATGTAGAAGAGAGAGAGTTGGCCAGCACTGTAAGCTGAGAGAGAAGCTGTGTTATCCCTGTTCAACGGCGGTCAGAAGGCAGGAGAGCCAGGCGCTGAAGATGCAACCCATTTCACCCTGCCTGCCGTTTGAGTTCACATTCCCCGTGCAAGCTGCTCAAGATACCATGAATTATCCATTTGACGCATTATTAAAGTATTTACTCACTCTAATACATAATGGAGAGTAATGATGACAGTGGGATAATAAATAATAAGCCATGCTTGCAGAGGAGGCTCATAATATTCATTATAGATAATGTTATAGATCCATCCTGTTCTGAGGCCATCGTTTTAAGTGATATCATTGGTATGCATATTGAATAATTGTTTCATGCTCTATACTTTATGCTCCTTGTCTGTGGTATCACTGCATCCATATTGTCTTCCTTCATAGCATTATATATGAAGAGCAGTACTGCATTAGATATCAAATATATCTCAAAAACACGTGTGAGAAACGGCAGAATAACGTATCAGAGAGAGATGGCCAGGAACTCTCCCCTCTCTCTCTCTCTCTCTCTCTCTCTCTCCTCTCTCTTCTCTCCCTCTCTTCTCTCTCTCTCTCTCTCCTCTCTCCTCTCTCTCTCTGGTGTTGCAGTGGCCTGATTAGCACTATATCTGCAGAGAAGCAGACTAGTCTAAATATAGCCAATAAAAACAGAGAACCAGCCTCACCATCCAGCCTGGCCCTGATGGAGAAGGGGGAGGCCATGCAGACTGGACCCTAAAGTGGGCCTACCTGCTGGGGGATCATGTTTTTGTTTCATGCCTCTGGCGGGCAGCTAGCTAGCTTGGCACTTAGACAGAGAGGACCGTGACTGTTCTGTGCTGCTGTGTCTGGCCTTGATTAGACCCTCCTAATGACGTGCCTCAGTGCTGCCGGCAGGGGGCTGGAAGCCCACACTCACACACAGACACTAGAACACTAGAACAGCCTCCCTACTGCTAGGCTGCTGGGGTGGGGACACAGGCTCATCTCAGGCCATCCTCCTTGTGAAGGACACTTCTCCCTCTAGTTCACTATGACAATAAGTAGCACTTTAATCAGTAAGGTAAAATGGACTCCACACCCAGGGAACAATGAGATTACGTAAAGGACTCTCACATCGGGTGCAGAAGCCTCTTGATTGATTCAACATGGTCCTTATAAACTACTGGGATGTGCATCAAATCGTGCCCTTCAGTCGAGAACAAACACTTGGTTAATCATACACTTAGAGGCGACTTGGTAATGGTTCCGAGAGAGTAAACAAAAAAACAAAAAGGAGAACAAACTTTGCTGCTAGCAGTCCCAGGGCTGTAGAGAGCAAGGAGAGGATAGCAAGCAGGCAGCCTGTCTATCTGGGATTTGTAATATATGACCAGGAAGCAGAAGATGTCCATCATCGCTCTGTCCTCAGTAAAGCATGATTATATTTTGGGTTCTGATGGGGTACAACAGTTGAACTAAGCTTGTGTCATTTACTGTATAAGTAATATTATTCAAAAATCAATGGGTAAATATAATTAATTTATAAGTCCAAAAATAGATAGCAATTGCAGATTGCCCTTTTAAAGCTGGCTTAATGGCTCAATGCCCCTTCCAGAGACGTTGCCTGGGGCAGTTTCCCCACTCTGTCCTCTGGCTGATGATTGCTCGGACATCTGTTGGCTGTTGGTTTGTTTGTTAATTCAAATCAAGTCAAAGAAGGAAAGAGAAATATTTGCATTGTGACATAAACAGAACAAAATCCCAATTTTGAGGCTGTTTGGACAGGTCTTTATCAATAACACCTCACAATACAGTGCAGAGCGTTCGATTTGGCTGCTGGGGGGCAAGAAAAGCTCGGATAAAAACGTGCCATTTTCAAGGGATTGTTATATAAATGTTAAAACTATTTGTTTTTAATATCATCACATCTTGAAGAACATACTCAGAACTACACAATTCCAATTATACAGGAAGTAATTGCATTCTTTTCCCATTTAGTAAATATCAATTGATCATGTATTTTCAGATATGTGAGCGTAGGCTATCCATTTGGCATGTTCTGTGGCTAGTAGCTAGCTAAGAAAACAACGTGTCATTTAGACTGCTTCATCAGAGATGAGACTTTTAGAAAGAGCTTGACATCGGCAAGTCCTCATCCTGGTAAAGTTGTCAGTCGTACTACTGTCATCACCATTGGTAAGAAAATCAAACCATATTTGGATATAGCTTTCTAGTTTATCCCTTGAAAGTTAGCTTGCTAACTATCGATATTGACGTGATCTGCTATTAGCTAGCTAGCCAATTTGACATGGTCCATCAATCAATATAGCCCATGTCTGTCAGCAGCAACAGTGACTAAAGACTCTTACATTTTTTTGGGAAAGGTGATCATGTTCGCTAACTTCGCTAGGTAGGCCTACATTGGCTGGAGAAAAAGTACATTAGGTCTACTTACCACTATGTTTAGCCAACTGTACAAAGTTTCTACAGGTAGTTTGCAAAGTAAACATTATCAGCTAACAACTGCTTGACAGGCAGAGCCCAAAAAGGATGGGAAATTAACCTAAACCACTCATACTTGTCAGGTACAGTTCATATATCAATCAAATATCCAATTAATGGTGGCCAATATTGAGATATACAGTGCACATCGAAAAGGATTAAGACCCCTTGACTTTTCCACATTTTGTTAGGTTACAGCCTTATTCTAAAAATGCTTCAATCATTTTTTCATCAAGGATCTCTCTGTACTTTTCTCCATTCATCTATGCCTCAATCCTGACTAGTCTCACAGTCCCTGCTGCTGAAAAACACCCCCACAGCATGATCCTGCTACCACCATGCTTCACCGTAGGGATGGTGCCAGGTTTTCTCCAGAAGATGACGCTTGGCATTCAAGCCAACGAGTTGAATCTTGGTTTCATCAGACCAGAGTATCTTGTTTCTTATGGTCTGAGAGTCTTTAGATGCCTTTTTGGCAAACTCCAAGCAGGCTGTCATGTGCCATTTACTGAGGAGTGTCTTTAATCTGGCCACACTGCCATAAAGGCCTGATTGGTGGAGTGCTGCAGGGAGTGTTGCCCTTCTGGAAGGTTCTCCCATCTCCACAGAGGAACTCTAGAGCATTGTCAGAGTGACCATCGGGTTCTTGGTCACCTCCCTGACCAAGGCCCTTCTCCCCGATTGCTCAGTTTGGCCGGGCGGCCAGTTCTAGGAAGAGTATTGGTGGTTCCAAACTTCTTCCATTTAAGAATGATGGAGGCCACTGTCTTCTTATGGACCTTCAATGCTGCAGAAATGTTGTGGTGACCTTCCCTAGACCTTCCTCGACTTTCCTCGACACAATTCTGTCTCGGAGCTCTACGGACAATTCCTTTGACCTAATGGCTTGGTTTTTTCTATGACACGCAGTGTCAACTGTGGGACCTTATATAGACATGTCCATGTCCATGTCCAATCATTTGAATGTCCCACAGGTGGACTCCAATCTAGTTGTAGAAACATCTCAAGGATGATCAATGTAAACAAGATGCACCTGAACTCAATTTTGAGTCTCATAGCAAAGGGTCTGAATATTTATGTAAATGTGATATTTCAGTTTTTTATTTTTTTTTATAAAAATGATTTCGTCACTTATCTGAAAATGCATGATCAATTGATGTTTACTGATCATGAGAATAACAACAACTTTCTTGGAATGGTGCAGTATAGTTGCTTGGCTTTGGAACATTTGCAGCACATTTAATAACTCTCTCTATCCTCTATTTTGTAAAGTGTGTTCTATCTAATTGACCACACCTGATGTTAAGGAGTGCTTGTTTCCATTGAAATGGAGTCTGTTTAAATAGACAAAATTTAACAGCTTTGTCTGCATAAAAAACATGGCATGTTAACTCCATCCTGGTGGCACAGTGGACTAATTCCATGGATAGAAAATAGAAGACTATAGTTTTGAATCTCACTGATGCCATGTCCTCTCTGTGTTTTTGGAGTTTGGAGTTCAACAATGTTTTATTAAAAGTCTTATTGAAACATTCAGTGGATGTTTTAAGGAAGTTATTAAAAAAACTCAACCTATAATTTCCACACTCAGAGAAATAAAACCTCCCAGAGTAAGACCTCCGTGCAACCTAAAAATAAACCTTTCCAGAACAGGCTACATTTTCACTTTCATTCTCAGAAAGTAAAAAAAAAAAAAAAAAATTTTACCGGTCAAGAAACATATAGCTTCATTCCCAGAACCAATGGGAAACCCAAAACGTATGTTCCCACAACTTCCAAGTAACCAAATGTGCTAGCAGTGTTTATTGTAGTGTTAAATACTGTCTGTGGTCTGTGTGAAGTTGTATTGCTTGTTTTTAACGGCTTCACACAGCGGGTGGATGCTGTTTGGTCTTGATTTGCAATTCAAAGATCCACTACTGTTTCCAAACACGGTTGTTAGACTATTAGACTGTGTGCAAAGTTAAGGGTTGAAACTTTTGGCTATCCAACTAAGTTTGTTATTCCTCAAGGATACTCTGTGGTGTACTGGAGTCAGAGAGCAATAAAGTATATTCTGCCCGAGCTAGCCTCCCAGATAAAAAATAACATCTTTGTGAATAGAAAAGTAGGGTATATTGATCTTGTTAACCTTTTTTTCTATGTTTAGATTGGTTCTAAATGCCTCACCCATAAAGCTATGACTATTCCAAAGGTTAGTTCAGATGTGTGTGTGTGTGTGTGTGTGTGTGTGTGTGTGTGTGTGTGTGTGTGTGTGTGTGTTTGACGTTTCCTGGACATCAGAAGAGCTAGTACAGCATCAGAATAAAACAAGTTTGCTGAGAGCCATTGAGTCATTAAAAAGTCAAGCTGAAGATGAAAGATTGGTATGCAGAGGGATTTTAGATAGAGACTCAGGGACAAGTTATAGACATCCTCTGTTGTACATTATAAGCCATTAGGCCAGATTTGTCACGAAAGAGTGGCTCTGCAGCAACAGGTATGGGTATGACAATAGTTTGGCATTTGGATGGTTTATTTAGTCCCTCACTACATTTCAGCTTTATGTCTTACATATTTATTGTTCTGAGGAAGGCGGGCATGCAGCAATGGGTTGAGAACAGCGTGAGGTAATGTTTTGCACAGTGTCTATCTAATTGCCTGACCAACAGTAGCTACAGTAAGGCCTCGTTCTAACCAGATACAGTACTCTGTCTCCACACTAGGCTTTGTTCTAACTAGATGCTCTGTCTCCACACTAGGCCTTGTTCTAACCAGATAGATAGTCTGTCTACACACTAGGCCTAATTCTAACCAGCTAATCTGTCTCCAGACTAGGCATTGTTCTAACCATGTACTTTGTGTCTCCACACTAGGACCCATTCTACCCAGCTAGCACATAACATTCTGAGAACCATATGTTTCTTAGAGCTTGGTTGTCCTTTGGTTGTTTTGCATGCAACCTTCCCATAATGTTTCCTACAGGTGTCCTCATGGTTATATTTAAAGCAATGGTCTCAAGTTTTTCAGAGAACGTTAAGAAACAACATTCTTCTGTGGGAATTTCAGTACTTCATCAGAACATTTTCTACAGATTTCTGCCATTAACTGGCCCCAAAAAAGGGGTTAAATATGGGTAAAATAATGAAAATAATTTCCTGATCTCTCAGATATTGGACAGACACTTCAAAACAAACTTTATTTTGATAATTATTTTGACAATCTGTTTTGCCGTGTATAAATATGTTATTCAATGTGTTTCTATGGGCTAATAGCAGTAAGGTCAAATTCAATGTTTAATCAAATCATTTGTAAATACATATTTTTTTATATCTACAGGGGCCTTTTTACAGGGGCATTTTAACACTGCATTGTTCTTAGCCCTGGGCTAGACTAGCTTTTCCTGTGTTCACACAAGTATTTGTTAACCCTGGGTTAAGGATTCACCGTTGTATTCCAAAGCCCTGGGCAAACGGACAAACACAACATGCGACAAACATTCTATCCCTGACACGCGACCAATGTGTCACGTTCTGACCTTTATTTCCTTTGTTTTGCATTTATTTAGTATGGTCAGGGCGTGAGTTGGGTGGGCAGTCTATGTTTGTTTTTCTAGGTTTTGGGTATTTCTATGTTTCGGCCTAGTATGGTTCTCAATCAGAGGCAGGTGTCAGTAGTTGTCTCTGATTGAGAATCATACTTAGGTAGCCTGGGTTTCACTGTGTGTTTGTGGGTGATTGTTCCTGCCTCTGTGTTTGCACCAGATAGGACTGTTTAGGTTTTCGCACATTTATTGTTTTGTTAGTTATTTCATGTATAGTTCCTTTATTAAAGAACATGAATAACCACCACGCTGCATTTTGGTCCGCCTCTCCTTCACACCTAGAAAACCCAATGTAGCACATTGTTTCTTCTTGCTTCTAGCCTAGCATTTTATTTCCAACAGTGATGGTTTGTATAAACCTCTGGAAACAATGCTTCACTTTTAAAATTCAATCTCGCCCTTGTACAGAAAATGCTGTGCATGAACGAGACATTTATGATCCAGGTGAAAACATGCAACAATATTATTATCATGAATATATCCAATTGAATGTCAATAGAAGCTATGAAAAAAGACAAAAAATGAGGGTTTGCTGCCCTTCCAGCTGTAGAGTTTGTAGCTTTAGTTGGCTAAGTGAGAAGACATTAGACAGCCTGCATAGCAACCATTTGTGTTAGGCATAGCAACCAATCTTTTTGTACAGATGAAAGTTTTAGTTTTTGTCCTCAGATGGAAGAAATAGTATGAATTTATTTATCAAAACTCATTACAGGCATCACGACTATATGTCAATTAAGTGACAGTATAGATTTTGTGATTGGACAGTGAGCTATCTAGGTATTGTTCTTGACCTCGTTTCACACAGGCTATTTTGGCACTGTGTTTCTGGGGCTAACCCCGAAAAGTCGGTGCTAACCCTCCTCCGGAGCAGGGCCCACTAGCTCTGAGCTAAGGTTGGTGCTATCCCACTTTAGAATGTGTAAATGCGAATACGTGCTTAGCTCTGGGCTAAGGAGGCTCTTAGCCCTGTGCTAATGTGCAGTGTTAACGCGCCTAAATAACTGTGTAAGAATGGTATTTAAAAACATCTACATTCCATTCTCAGCATCAACAAAACTCTCTCTATCCTCTATCATGTTAAGTTTGTTCAGGTGTGTTGGCCGCGTCAACTAACTGGCCACACCTGATCTCAATGAGTGCCCATTTCCTTTGAAATAGAGTCTGTTTGAATAGTCTAAAATGAACAGTTTTGTAAATTCTTATTGGAACATGTTCAGAACGTTATGTAATCACCGTAAAATAACCTATAATTTCTGTTCTCATAAAGTTAATAAATCCTTGCAGGAAATCTTTCAGGGAACCACAGAAGAATGTTCTCAGACCCTCCCTGCAACCTAAAAAAGTACATTCCCAGAACAGACCAAATTTTCACTTCCGTTCTCAGAATGTTTCAAAAACATTCTGTTTTAACCATCAGGTAACTTATGGCTTTGTTACCAGAACCAATAGGAAACCAAAAACTTACATTCCCACAACTTCCAAGAAACCAAATGTGCTAGCTGGGTAACTAGATACTCCGTGTCGCCACACGAGGCTTCGTTCTACCTAGACACTCTCCACACTAGGCCTTGTTCTAACTAGACACCATGTCTCCAGAGCTCTGCTCCACTCTTCAAACCAGAACCCAGAGCTCTTAACCTCGGGAGCCCTGGGGAGGGAAGGCCCCACACGTCCCCTTCATCCCTCCCTCCTGCAGCTAGGAGAGGCCAGAGTGAGACCGTATATCATCTAGTCAATCATCCAGAGATATGCCCTTCACTTTAACAAGTCTGAGAGCATGTCTGACATAGTCTCTCTGCCATTTGTTCTGCAGAATTTGGGGTCAGAACAGTTTGCGTTGACTGAGCTTCAGAGAGTCTTAAGACACTTCCTGCCAGTCTCTCTGCCATCTTTTTTGCTCAGGACACGTTTGAAAGGAGGCAAAGTTCTGTTCCAGCAATTAACAGTCAGAGTAAGTAATGGTGTCACCTTGGTCCAGTTGTCTGCCCCTGGTCCAGGCAGTGGGGGTAAGTTTTGTGTGTGAATTTCCCACAGGTACATGCGTCTTTGCGTGGCAGTGAAAACTATCTGCAAAGGTGTCATAGCCTACAACGCTGCAGATTCCTTTGGCCACAGGCATCAATTAGTGTTGCTGTAAAGGAGTGTGTGAGACATTTACAGAGACATTTACAGTGAGCGTATGTGCAAAGGGCACAGTGTCTCCTGTTGGTGTCAAGGTAAAGCACTTTCAAACAAGCTTTTAAAACAGACAACACCCCTGACTGTCTCTCACGTTGTGTTTTTTCCATTGTGCAGATTTACATCATCCCTACATCAGCACCACTGTCGTTTGTTCTTCACACACCATTTTCCTAACCAAAGACCAACGCCTTTATCAAAATACCCCAAATACTGCTCTGCACTGCACCACAATTCTTAAAAAGGCTATATGTCATTTTAACTATATGTCATTTTAAAGAAAGAACATTGAAAATAGTTGATGCACTTTACAGATGGCATCCTTTTGCCTTTTTGGATGAATGAAAGACCAAAATGGCAGCTTTGCTGTTCGTTCATCACTCTGTGGGACTGAGCTCCCAAGAAATCTCTCATTGATCTTACCAACATGGTATGATAAGTAGAAAGATGAGGCTGTAATTTACATCGCAATTGAGAAAAGAGATAGCATTGCTGCTTACATCAAGGCTTGTTAAGGAACGCTTTAATTAATTGGGGGATGTGGGCACTTCACTGAATGCATAATGCTCCTTGAGTTGAGCATGCAGGACAAGTCAACAACCCAAACTAACCTGCAGTTCATGACCACGTCCGGATTTACCTGATTAGCACAGCTACGGATGCAGATGGAGATAGTTTTTGATTGTTGATCGGGTAACTCACATTTATGTCACCAATGCATTGTCCCCTCATACACAAATGAACCTGCTTTCCCTATGGTCCATAGCAGATGGGAAAAGACAGAGTTATGCTATTTGTGCATAGTCAACCATGGCACACACAAGTGAGGTTGAGACTAAATGGATGGGTGGATATGGATTTGGTGCGCTGTAAAATTGAATGTAAAGTATGCATGTAAAGGCATAAAAAAGTATATCTGGTCTCAATACTTGAATAGCTCTACTTAACATGAAAAACAATCATGCTTTTGCAGTTTCAAATATGTGAGTACATTCATACATTCATAAAGACCTCAGTTATGTCCACATCAACAGTGAGATTATTTTTGTCTACTAAATCCTGTATCAGGAGGGCAGCGACTGCTGTGAATACCCAGTGTGGATGCAGGAATGACTGGTGCTTAATAGTCAGGCCCAGTTTTTATTGTCATGCATCTGCCACTGACTCACATCCATAGAACTGTAGACTGAAACATGCTGACCCTCCGTCCTGGTCCCAGGCATGGTTCTGGGAGTAACTGCTGCCTGTAGCTAGAGATAAGCTCCCCTCTCTCTCTCTCTCTCTCACACACACACACACACACACACACACACACACACACACACACACACACACACATCCTCTTGTCCTTTCTCTGTATTTCACAGTTTTCTGCAACATGTATACTGTCTGCACACTTGCAGACTCATTCAGTAGCTACTGTAGGTTGCAGGAGATCTGATGCTGTGCCATTGTCCCCCTGTAGCCTGCTCTTTGTTTTTTGTGCCGATACAAACCGAACCCCGAACAACAACAGGTCAACACAAAAAATCTTGACGTTGGGCAAAGCACTTCATCACCCTGGACTTTCTGCTCTGCCAACAGTAACAGCTGATTCTGGGGGTTATATGTATTCAACCCATGACTTTAATTAGCACAGTGGAGATCTCCATGGCACCACTGTGGCCCGCCCCAACCCCCATCCCTCGTTCCTTTATTTCATCCCACGTCAACTGCAGCAGCTCTCAGCCAAACAAGGACAGCTAGACTTTAAATGCTCTGCCAATGAGTCATGTAGTTTGCCTTTTGGCAAGTGGCAAGAGCACACAGAATGAATAATCAAGTGAACGCTCTGGGTCAGGGGCTTAGATTTATGTGACGGGGGAGAAGCTTTAGCTCTGTGAAGGGTCATTGTAGTCATGATACCCCTATACTCCATCCATCCCTCACCCTCGCCACAGTGTGCTTCTACATCCATCCATATCCCTCTCTACTTCCACTGTATTGATTAAACACTCAGGCAATCTAATGCCACGGATGGATATTTGAAATGTAAGAACATGATCAGTGATAGTACAGGAAGAATGGGAAACAGTTGGCGCGCTAAAAAAATTACTGTACCTCCGCTTTACTTGTTGACACGGCTGCAAAGTGAGCTACTTATTATTTGTTCCCAAAATCAGAACAAATGAAGTCGTTCTTGCAATGTCTCCATCAGCTATCTATATCATTTCCACTGAATAATGTCTGCACCAGAACCAAGAGCAAGGCAAGGGAGACGTGAGTCATAGTTGAAATGAGGACAGTGGAGCTGCTTATCTTGTCAGCCTCTGTAACTTGACATATAAAAAGGGATGTCACTTCAGAAGGGGGTGTGTGTGCACCCCCTAGAGATCCTGCATAAACTCTGCCATGCCACCTGGAAGTAAGCTCAACTCACCCTGGACTATTAACAACACAGAGACAATATAACTAAATATTCACTTCCAGCCTGCAGGTGTAAGAGTGTAGGCAGAGAGGGACTTGGTATGAAAGCTGTGCTCGTGGCCCTGTTGTGGGTTGGGGTGAGTCTAGGTTCAATGAAGGTGGAGGTTAGCAGGTGACTGTTAGAGGGTGACTGAGTACACACGCAACCCGAATGCCCTTTCATACCCTCACCACCACTGTCAAATGACAAAAATATGAATCATCAAAACAGTCTGTTGACAGATCCTTTCCCCACTGTCTGCTCTTACCTGTGTCCCTGAATAATTAATCTGTCCCCTCGTCTGTCTGTGCATCTTTCATCTCCGTCCCCACCGCCCGCCTGGTCGCCTGCCTGCCCGCCCGCAGCTGACGCCTGCATCTGAACACTATTGACAATGACAGTGGTGGCAGTCATCCATGCGGAGCCAGGTGGCAGGCGGAGTGTGACTGCTACCACAAGGTTACAGCAGCACATAAATAGTCTGAGAGAGACGGGGCTTGGATCCCTCTCTCTGGGTGGAAGGAAATGTCTGGCTGAAGTTCCAGGCCCATGCTCCTGCAATCAGTCACCAATTGTACACCTATCTCTATCAACTGATCTGAGGTGGGTTTCTCAAAACCTGTGTGCACTAAGATCATTGTTCATCCATTGCCTACAATGGACTTCAGATGATTGTAGTGCCTCAGAGGTTTTGGGAAACTCACCCCTGCCTTCTAAGACCCTATTTAGATGACATATGTACACAGGCTACCCAGGAACAGAAATGAGGTAATGAATGACATTTTAGTCTGGGGATTCTGGGAATAATACTGCCTTCATAACCAACTGTGATAAATAACAGTTGTGAAGTCGTAATTACAAGTTGGGTGTATTCACATGCTTGAACTGGGAAATGCTATCAAACACGGAGGTCATTGAAAGGCTTGTGATTGTTTGATATTTTTTGCCCATAAAAAGCTGCTTTCACTTTCTAAATCAATAGGAAGATGAACGGAATCAATTTTGCATGAACAATTTGTATTTTGTTCTTACTATCAACAAAAACTGCTGAAGATGCTGCCATGCTTGTTGTCTTACTGACAGATGACGTCGGAGGTTACTAATCATCACCAGTTGGAGGGGTGTTCAAGTGGATTTTTCCCAATCCGTATGCTGGTATTTACAAATTTCCGAGATGTTGTGAACGCTGCGTTATCTTGTTCATAGACATTATAGGAAGGTTGGCCTACTAAAATGTTACTGAAATATTGTAGAATAGTGGACCATATGGTGTTGTCAGGAGGGTGTGAAGTATTAAGATTCAGGTGCAAAATGGTGGTATACAGTCAGGTCTATAATTATTGGCACCCGTTGGTAAAGATGAGCAAAAAAATACATGTACATGCTAAAAAAAAAAAAAATGTATTCAAAAAGGGACCAATGGAGTTAAGGTCGACGGCATCATGAACTCTACCAAGTACCAGGACATTTTAGCCAAAAACCTGGTTGCCTCTGCCAGGAGGCTGACACTTGGCCACAAGTGGATCTTCCAGCAAGACAATAACCCCAAGCATTAATCAAAATTACAAAGAAATGGTTAATTGACCACAAAATCAACATTTTGACCACAAAATCAACATTTTGACCACAAAATCAACATTTTGTTCTCTTCCATTCAAACCACTGATTATCAACAGGGTTCAAGTCTACTTGAAACCCATTGAAAATCAGTGGTTTGAATTGAAGAGATCAGCCCATAAGAACAGATGAAGGATATCAAATATCTGGAAAGATTCTGTATGGAGTAATGGTCTCAGGTCCCTCCCAATGTATTATCCAATCTCATAAAACATTTTACAAAAAGGCTCAGTGTCCTTGTCCTCGCAAGGGGGAGGCTGCTAGAGTATTGAAAACCATCACGTTTGTGAGAGTCTTAACTTTCAAGCCCAAACTTCGGACTCTGCAAACGATTTTATGAGAAGACCAATTTTCTTGATGTCTCCTGGTCTGACAAACACCGCTGTAGCTCTGCCATCTTCCACCACAGAAGCAGAAGGCCGACATCGGCGGATATGGTGGATTCAGAAGCAGCCCATGCAAAAAAAGATATCTCTATCTTAAACCGATGGATTTTGATGGGAATATCGATTTCCACGCGGACATCAACTCTAGGGGGTTGAAAATGAGCACCTGAACATGTTAAAAGCTCTAAACAGGTATTTAATCAATTAGCAATTCCCTTAACAATGAATACTTCTCAATAGTTGTCATATTAATGACCAATACATAATACATTACAACATATCAGGACATATCACATAATCATTAACGAATAGCCTATAGATGTTAGGAAAACCTGCTGTATACAGTATGTGGATGTGATTGTGACTGTGGGCACCTGCAGGATAATTGCTGCTGGATAATACCTTCTGGTATTAGTTCTATCCAGAGTACTTGGAACGTCAAACTCTGACGTCACTCTATTGAAGTTGGAATTTAAAATGGTTAAGGTAAGGGTTAAGGTTAGTTTAGGTTAGGTTAGGTTAGTTTAGTTTAGTTTAGGGTTAGGATTAAGGTTAGGATTAGGGCAACAGGTTGGCGACACAATGTAAGTTAACTTCTAAAATATATTTGACAACCTCCTGTGTGATATTCTGTATAACAACGGCGATGCATATTAGTCTACAAAGGTTTTAGTAAAAGGACTATGCTTGGAAACACGTGCACATTTTGCAATCTGAGTTTAGCGCCAAATCAGAGGATATGAATGGAGTGGAATGTCTCACTTAAAGAGCACTCCGGTGTGAATCATCAAAAACATTCATAAAACCGGAAAATAACCAGACAACGCCCGGTCAGATAGGCCAACAGCCAGAAATGATCAAATTAATCAAATGCCTGATTGAAAGGTTTTTCAAGGTTTGAGGTCGCAGATGCTTGGTTGCCTGCTGTTAAAGCTTTTGATAGGACGTTGGGCTTCTCAGAACAATCACATTATGGGCTCATTCTAAACTGGGTCGATTCATGTTACCCAATCATAGCAAAGCAGTTATTAATATTTTGCCCAAAACCACGTGAGGTTTTGTAGGTTCCTCAGTCTGTCACAACGAACCATAATGTAATAGGGATCTAGCTGCCCTGAGCGTTTCCCTGGTACAGCCGATGGAGAGAAAAAATTGGTCTCTTGACAAGTAGGTCACCTACTGTATTAATTTGGGTTGCTATTCATACTTTCAGACACATTCATAACCTACATGTCTCCAATTTCTTCTTTGGTATTTGTGCCCCTTCAGTGCAGTGACATTCAACCTTGCAGACATTTCACTGGAAGTCCAAAGAAAATGGTTTTGTCAGCGTGAGTACAGTATGCTCAGAGACCATCAAGTAATGTAGCTATTCTATTCCGGGGGCCTGCTTGTGCACTTCAATGGATGCCATTTTTTCACACCATTAACTACAGCCCACTGGTTTTATTCACAGCTCAAAGATAGGCCAAAAACAATCCTAAAAACGCCCACAAGCACAATTGCTAAAATTGATATAAGCTGTTTCAACCGGTCTGTCGCCAGCCTGTACAGCAGGAGGAACCATTATCTCTCTCTCTCTCTCTCTCTCTCTCTCTCTCTCTCTCTCTCACTCTCTCTCTTGCTCTCTCCCTCCCCCCTCTCTCTCTCTCTCTCTCTCTCTCTATCTATCTCTCTCTCGCTCTCTCTCTCTCTCTCGCACTCTCCCTCCCCTCTCTCTCCTGTATCCTCCCCTGGAGGAAGGGGAAGGGTTGCAGCTTCACATTATGTACAAAGATGCATAGCAAGCCCCCTCAATCCTCTACCTCATGTAATGGTATCTAGTCACAGATAGCTGGCGTTGTAGAAAAGATATGTGGCTTACCAGGTTGATTTGATAAGGGCCAATTTTGTACCTCGCCTGGGCTCTAACCAGGAACTTTCATTATCATCTATGCTGAGTGCACAGAGAAGGAGAGTTCAAAGGGCCTGCTAATCCACTGGGTTTTACAGGCATGCTGGGCTGGTCAACACACTGGCCCTGCATCTTAAAGTAGCTGTAGCTCCACAGCGGTGCTTGGTAAAAGAGGCTCAGGGGAAAGGTATGCCAGCCTGGTGCAGTTTTCTTTTCTCTCTCCTCTCCACAGCTCCCTCTCAAGGTTAGAAGCCACTAAAGCTTTAACTCTTTATGTCCCACTGCTAAGGTGTCTCTCTGTTTTACTATAGGAGCGTTATGGGACATTCTGAGGCGGAACTAGCCAGGCTACTGGTCAATGAGGTCATCCGAGGGGGGGGGGGGGGGCTGTCGTGTTGTTCATGTGTAGAATTTAAGGAACTTTGCTGGAGGCATAATATCACCAAGTTTAATTGGAGAATTTAATTTCAGCACACAAAGGAGGTCAGACAAGGTGGAACAAATTGACATAGGATTGCTTCACTTCTGTTTTATCTCTGGTTGTACGTGACACTATAGGAAACCCTTTGGCCCAGTTGTGGCAGGTTTAGTGATCCTATCAACTCTCAGAGGTGACGGTAAGCCTTCAGCATAGCCCAGTGAACTCCATGTGCTTGCAGGGCAGCTGGTGAGCGTTTCCCCAGCCCCTCAGCTTGGCCAAATCCTGCCCTTAATCTTCAGTAAATTGCCTCGCTAGTCGCTACCAGCATGCTGGGCTGGGGCACCCTCACTGGAGAGGCCACGGTAAACTGGGCAGTCAACCTAGGAAACTGGCAGGGAAATGGAAACAGTTGCTTTCTGGGAAACGGTCCACCAGGGCACAGAGACTGATTGTAATTTGTGATAAGTGGGCTCAGGTAAATTAAAGGAAACCAGCATCACCACCTGCAGCGCTAACCCATGATTCGTTTGTGGCCACAGGGGCATCTTTTTAACACATACACTGTAGATTTAAAAAAAATATTATACAAAGACCCTTCCAATTACGGCACCTGTTCTCACACTGAACATGTTTTTTTCAGACCTGAGAGGTTGGGTTGGTGCACCAATTTGCAATTGTCATAATTGTGCTGCTAGGCAATGAGTGTCACTGTGACTGCACACCTAGTGTCCACCCTTTGACACTACAACTGTCAGGTGGCCTCGTCCCTGCCACGGGGCACTGTCGGCAGGGGAACAGAGAGCAAACAGAGGAGAGGATAAACGTCCACTGCAGAAACAGCAGCCTTTGATTTGGATTTAGGGCTTCCTGTGGCTACCTCTGTGTTCTGACCAGATTTGAGCAGTGCTGAGCTCTGTGGCGGTTAGCCGAGTGTGCCGACTCCCTTGCCGTCCCCCACCGTGGTGCTGGTGCCCAGTCCAGACTGGATCAGGACGGAGGCCCAGTGGCTCTCTGACTGATCTTCAGCCAGCTGTTTATATTTTGTATTCCTCCCACCGCATCACACGGGGCCCAAACAATGCACCGTTTATAGAATGCCACAAAACATAAAAGTGCTGCTTTCTGCTTTCTAATCAGGTTATTTACATGGCATTTTCCTTTGTCCATTTTCATTTGTGCAATGTTCCCTTGATTGTTGCTAGATTGAATCCCAAGCTGACAAGGTAAAAATCATTCTGCCCCTGAACAAGGCGGTTAACGTAGGCGGTCATTGTAAATAAGAATTGGTTCTTAACTGATTTGCCTGATTTGCCAGATCAGTGATTGGGCAGCCAGACTCCGAGTTCTAAGAAATGGTGCATATTGTACTCTGCCAGTGATAATTGCTCTAGGTATTTCTTTCTTCCCTCCTCTCATTAGCTACCTTAATTCTTGCTACTGGTTTTCATGGCCGCCCTATTTGCATTTTCCTCTCACTGAGCATGGAAATCTTCCATCCTCTGCTCTTCGTATGATTCTACATAATGACTAGGTCCACATAATAACAGTTCCCTATTCTCTTTTGGTTCCGTCTAAAGACGTGCCTACCACTCGTCTCTCTCTGTTTTGCAGCGTGCCTGCTCTTCCCCTCCACTCTCCAATTTTTCTGTTCTTACCGCCTCATTTAATGCTTTCAATTTACCAGTCTTATATCTCTCTAATACCCCATATGGATGTTTTCTTACATTTGCTATTCCTCAGCTATTTTAAATAGCTTTTATTCATTTGGATTCAGTTTTAACAAAAAAATATATTTCATGCTGCAGAGGATGCTGTGATTTTCATTTGGTTCCATTGTTGGCTGTCAGAGATTGTAAGGGTAATGTTGACATGATACCCCGAATTAAAACATTCCTCTACAGCTGCTATTGCTGTTGATGTGTGGAGAGTATATTATCAGTGTATTTCATTTTGGAGTCTTCATTTAGATTCTGTTTTATTCTTTCTGTGAAATTGCATAATGGGATTCACAAATGTGACACAATTGAATGGTAATGCTGGAAACATCATATCTTGAAGCGTGGCGAGTATATAGCTGCTGTAATACGTTTCTGTATGTAAATAAGATCAATGGCATCTCTCTATGTGATTGCGCTGCCTTCTAATCTGGCAGTTGTTATGATGACATCTTCTCTACGGCTTGGTTTAGTTTTATGTATGGTATGTAACGTTGTTTGTATCATGCCTCCATCTCCTCTCCTGTCTTCACACCTCCAGCACAGACCAATGGCTGAAATGAGATGAGGCAAGGCTGTGGGTCTAGCTATATTATAATTGCCAGTTTTAGATCTACTTCCAAAAAAACTATTTTGACTCTGCCATGGTGGCTCTACTTTAACCCCCTTCTCCTAAACTCTGTGAAGGCATGGGGCGACGTTACGATAGCCTCCCCTGCTGTGGCCATGGAGCATGTCTGAGATAACCCACATACTGAATGCAGGTCTGGGCCCGGGGCCATGTACTGTCCTGGTCCTGTATGACCAGGGTTCAGGCCTGGCTGTGGAGACAGTCATTTATGAGCTGTTGATACAGTATGTGGACTGACGGGAGCTCTGCTTGTCTTTAACCCTGAGAGCTCTGAAATCAGGCCAGCTCCCTACGGACCTCTAGAGATAATCCTATATTTATCTCTGCTGCCTCCGGATCGCCATACGCCATCAGGCTTCTCCAAACACCATCCTCCAACATGGAGTGATGATCCACCACCCAGTCAGTCCAGTTCAGTTCACATTCACTCACCACGTTACCCTGACTCCCGTTATTGAGTTATTTATTTGCTTTTCTTAACAGAGCCAGTAATTCATCATTTATTTATGTGACAGATGTTATCTATTATGTTATTCATTTCATGTGGCCAAGAATGAGAGATTTTCCGGAACATTAGGCAGCCATGCATCTGCCGGTACATTGAGCACTAATGCATTTTTTCACCTTTTTAACGTTTTGCTATTAATACAGTCCACAATGGAATAAATTAGCAAATTACTAAATATTGATACTACTGCCACTACTGCTGTTGTGGCTAACACAATCTCTTGCTACCAATTTCAATATTTCTATTTGTGTTCCCTTCAGAACGGATGATACATTGGCTGCTATATTGAATCCTTTTTGGGGCTCTGAAATAAGAAACGTAATACTGTATATGTTGGTGCTGGTGCTGGTGCTGGTGCTGGCAGAGCTAGGCAGAGGTAGCTAGTGTTTTTGTTTATAAATAGCTCCAGCCAGCATTATTCCACTTGCAGGAGTCCCATAATCATCAATCACTAGAGCACCGGTGGGGTTTTTTGGACTCAGAGGTAAGCGTGAGCTGTGAGTGAGCGGTGTGGAGCGATGTGAGCCGTGCCCTTGCACCTCTCCCCATGTGAGTACATAAAGGAGGAAGTGGGCAAAAGACTGGGGGAGTCAGGGGAAGGTGGTGGTGATGGAGTGAGTTATGACCCCTCGCCCTCCCACCCTCCCCTTGGTCTGGTCGGACTCTATCCTCCCCTGGGTCTCCAGGGCACTGGGCGTGCCCCCAGCCCCCAGCCCCCCACTCCTGGCCCCCTGATCAGAGGGAGGTTGGGAGGCAGGTAATAACAGATAGGGTGGGGTTGGAGTGGGGATGTGTCAGAGAGCCACTATTTACTCAGAGAGAGAGAGAGAGATATGGAGAGGGAGAGAGAGTGAAAGGAGGGAGAGAGGGAGAGGGGGGAGGACGTCCTCTGGACGAGGGGCAAGATAGCAAGGGGCAAGGGGGCAAGATAGCTTTGCATTTACACATGTGTGTGCACATTGCACACACAGGTACATACACATGGACACCCACAAAATACACACACACATACACACACATCAATCCTGCATTCTAATATCAATGAATTTTTCAAAAGTACAGTAGACATTCCATAAAGACCCACACGCTGTCACACACTATATGATCCACACACATATTCTTCCTGTTTGTTCATCCCTTTTTGATGCAGACACACACTCTGATATTTTCATCGCGTTACCATGGCAGTTGTGAAAATACAGTAGATATCCAGCTGATATCAAAATGGTTACGTAACTAGTGCAGTGCCAAGTCCTGTGTCTTACCTAAGCACACCTCTTCTCTCCCCTGTGTTTCTGTTTCAGCCCAGATTCCTGGCTCTGCCCTGCTTCTTCTACAGCCACTATTTAAAGAAGGTTTCATAGGACGCTGAATACATCTGAACGACACTTATCGTTGTGTACACGGTGATATCGGAATTAGCCCTCGAATGCCAAAAGGAAGATGGTATTTCTAATTACAGAAGCAGAAACCGATGTTCTCCTGCCACCTGCACCAAAGCCAAAGTGATGTCATCTTCAAATCCTAATTAAAAGCATCTCTATTCCGTGAAATGCATTCTATACACTTCATTCAATGCAATCCTCTCAAGGAGTAACTCCCCCATCTACCTTACTCCTCCAGCCCCCCACCACCACCCCCGGAACCTCGTCCCCAGTAAGGTGAGACAGTGGCGCATGCTGCCCGCTATAGTGCCTCACCTCCCGGAGTTCCTTGGCCACATCCTTGAGCTCTTTGAGAATGCCGTCCAGCTGGTTGATCACCATCTTCATGTGGCTGCGGATGCGTTCTCTGGGGGTCTGGCTGGGGGTCTCAGAGGTGTCCCGGGCCGGAGCTCTGCTGAGGGACATCCTTCACAGGGCGACTTGGGGCCAGGGGCCGGCGGGCTGAGGGCATGGGCGGGGGGGAGCCGATTCGGGGTCCATGTCTCTGGCCGCGAGGAGCCTCAGTGCTACTGATCCGAACAGGGGCCCCGGCCACGCAGGGAGACCTCAACATCTTAAAAGCCCCTGGACAGCCAAAAGACCTTGCCTGGCCTGAGCGCTCAACCCCCTGGCGTTACCCTCCGCCATCCATGGCTCCAGGATGGATTGTACCAAAAATGAAGCCAAAAGAAACATGAAAAAACTCAAGTTAGATCCACGGAACAGGAGGATGATGAAAAGAACAGGAGCTAAGATGGTGTGTGTGAAAACACCTTATATAATAGTGTTGAGCTAGAGAGCCTACTCATCTCATGTGTCAGTGTGTACGTTTGCATCGGTCTCTGAGGAGGATATTTATTTAGATCGTCTGTCAGAGGAAGTTGCTATTTTCCCCTCCCACTCACCTTCCTTTACAATCTTATTTAGCTGGTACGATGCAGTGACTTGGTGTCAGCCAGGTTACTGTAAAAGAGTGCATCCCAGGTTGTCAAGCTGAACAAGGGGTTCATGTTCAGCCTCCCCTGTAGATCACAATATCCAAGCAAAGAAAAATAGAACCCCCAGCAGTTGCTCATTTTTTTTAATGATCTTGGTCTACGTTATTGGTAGGCAGTAGGGACAAGCTTTGGATTCTAAATATACTCCCTCAGTTTGGCATCTGTCTTTTTTAGGGAGAGAGGAGAACAAATCCTTTTGAAAACAAGAGATGTTCCTCCTGTGTCCTCCGCCGTGCAGTGTTCCCTTTCTCTCAGAAGTGACGGGAGAATAAACTAATCTTGAAGGAATAAAGAAATAGCCCACATCAAAAGCAACTTCTGCACCCATCCATTTTATGTTCAGATGATGCCCGACATGTGTTGTTCATTTCTCGTCAAAGAGAGGAGTAAGGAAGGTAGGAGGAGGGGTGAGAGTCTCTGTGTGTGTGTGTGTGTGTGTGTGTGTGTGTGTGTGTGTGTGTGTGTGTGTGTGTGTGTGTGTGTGTGTGTGTGTGTGTGTGTGTGTGTGTGTGTGTGTGTGTGTGTGTGTGTGTGTGTGTGTGTGTGTGTGAAGAATGTCCAATCTTTTGTTCAATGGCAGGGCTTAGTCCAGGTGGCAAGAATGAGGATAAACGGACATCTTAGCGAGTAAAATGTGACTAATGAATAGAACGTGCAGGGGAAGAATGACAAACCAACATGGTGATGAACCAGAGGAGGTGAAAGAGAAGGAGGAAGAGGAGGGTCCTTCCTCTGGCGTTAGGGTGACTTGTGTGTCCTTCGTGCCCATGCAGTGTCCCAAATCCTGCCCTTTCAGATCCGACTGTTGGTCCACTCTGGTCTGCAGGGGTGTGCCCAGAAACCAGACACCAGAGAAGATAGGAAGAGACGATTCACTTCTCTCTTTCACTCCCCGAGTTGTTGCTAAGGGAATCCAGCAGTCTGCCTGGTTGTGCTGCTGATTGATTCATTATATTTCCTCCTTCTTTGTATCTGTGCATTTCTCCTTTGGTGAACAGTTTTTAAAAAGGCAGAAAGCCCATCTCCATCCAGCAGTAAGAGGTAAATCCCAGTAGCGCGTCCCCAGGGACAGCCGGAGCCCAGGCACAGGCAGGGGGACGAGACACACACGGAATCCAGGCTGATGCTACTGCCAGAGGGCAAGCTGGCCAATCACACATGACACCTGGAGAGACGAGAAGGAAAGCAGTTGTTTTTTTCTTCCTCTCTCTCTTTTCTCCTCTCTAGGCTCAGCAGCACTGCAAATAGAATACAACAGCAATAGAGCAAGGAAGGGAGGGAGAGAGGGAGAGAGAGGGAGGGAGAGAGGAAGAGAGGGAGAGAGAGGGAGGGAGAGAGGGAGAGATGGAGAGAGAGGGAGGGAGAGAGGGAGAGAGGGAGGGAGAGAGGGAGAGAGAGGGAGAGAGAGGGAGAGAGAGGGAGGGAGAGAGGGAGAGAGGGAGAGAGAGGGAGGGAGAGAGGGAGAGAGAGGGAGGGAGAGAGGGAGAGAGAGGGAGGGAGAGAGGGAGAGAGAGGGAGGGAGAGAGGGAGAGAGAGGGAGGAAGGCAGAGGGATAGACAGTAATTAACTGCGGTGATGGAATTTGACAATTGTTTTAGCTGCTGTGAAAATGCACATCTAGTCTCAGCAGGACTCTCCCACCTTCCTCTTATTAACACCAAAACACAGACACACACACACACTTACCTTCTCTCTACATCAGCAGCTGTAGCTGTGTCCAGGGCTTACAGTCTATGCTCCTCTGTGATACTGACTGATTAAATGCACAGGAGGATCATCCAAGCCACACACATCCTGCTAGTTCTCTTGCAGTCTCAATCTCTCTATCAAAACACACCCTGACACCCTCCTCTCTTCCAGTCACACACTCACATGCACGCACACACACATATTATACTCCATCTACCTCTCTCCCTACATCACTTACTGTCTTCCTAGAGAAAGCAGCTCCAGTCAGAGGGCGAAGAATTCATTCAGTGCCGTGGCTCAATGGAAGGAATGAACGAGAGCATGTGGAGGATGGAGATGTGGAGGAGGAGGCGGGATGGAGGAGGAGGCAGGATGGAGGGGGAGGCAGGAGGAGGCAGAAGTGGAGGTGGGCGGAACGGCCCTGACAGCAGCACTCTTAGACACCAGAGAGAGGAGGCGGCTGAAGAATAGGGACCAGCAGCAGAGTATAGATCCGGCTGCTGCTGCTGCTGATGATGCTGAGGCTGAAGCTGTTGCTGCTGTAGATGCTGATGCTACCGTTGCTCTAGTGACGATGCTGTGGAAAAGAAGAAGCCACTCGCCATACTCATCAACCCTGCCAGCGTCAGGAAACAGCAGAAAGAGCTACTGCGTACAGAGCTGTGGAGAGGATCTGTATCAGTCAGAGCCCTCTGGAGGCTGCTCCTGACGCCAATCTGTCTGTCTCTCTCTCTCTCTCTCTCTCTCTCTCTCTCTCTCTCTATCTCTCTCTCTCACATGGTGTGTGTCTCTCTCTCTCTCTCTCTGTCTGTCTCACTCTCTCTCCGTCCCGTCTCTCTGCCCCTGCGCCCTGAAGTGTCCTCGCTGACTGCCGGATGAAGGCAGGCTGATGCCAGGGTTTATCGTGAGGCTCAGGCTCCTGCCAGCACAACTTGCTTTGCTTCTCCGCTCTGACTGTGTGGAGGAAGGAGGGGCCTGGCGTTTTAAAGGCACAGCACTAGCTAGGTAGCTACAGTCTCCTCTGCCTGGATCCTCTCTCCCCTCTCTCTTTACCCTCTATGTATCGCTCTAACTCTCTTTTCTCAGGATGGACTCTTCCTCCGCTCACAGACAGCCGACCCTTCACTAGGGAACGAGTGTCCAAAAATTGCTGGCTGTTGCATCATTAACACACAAAGCAGGTTGGGGTTGTTATGACCTCATCAAGGAGGGACTGCATTACCTTCCCTCTCCCTACTCTCCTCATTAGGATGTTTTGATCATATCATCTATCTAACCCCTCCAGAGGCAATTATCTTAATGTGAAATCTGTAACAAAAGCACGTTGTGTCTTTTAGCAAAGCAACAATGGCATGTTTTAGCGGCAGTTTTCAGCAGGTAGTGAATGTAGGTTTCCTGTGGGTTTTTGTGGGTAAGTGTGCTAAGAGGCCTTGGCATTCTTTTGCATAATTGTTAAGGGAGATGTGCTGGAAATCGAGGTCCAGATGAGTCTGAAGTGAGGACCAGTGTGGTTTGGACTGCCAGGATCACAGACAGTGTACCACTTATTTGAAGGGCTAATTGGTAGGATTCTACAGTAGAACATGTATTCCCTTTGTACATTTGCTTTGATTAATAAAACATCAGCTTTGCATGTTCTCTTTATCCTTTTGAAAACATCAGTGATAAATACTATACCATATTGAAATACGTCTCGGTGTACCTATAACTCTATATCTCTTAGATCAATACTTCATTTACATATGGTTATCAAAGCATTGACTCACTCCTGCAGGTACATGCTCTACAGCATCCGTAGAGTACGACCCCACCTCACACAGGAAGCGGCGCAGGTCCTAATCCAGGCACTTGTCCTCTCCCGTCTGGACTACTGCAACTGTTGGCTGGGCTTCCCGCTTGTGCCATCAAACCACCTCCAATTTATCCAGAACGTTGCAGCCCGCCTGCAGCCCGCCTGCTCATTCATACACTCCACTGGCTTCCTGTCGATGCTCGCATCCACTACAAGACAATGGAGCTTACCTCTGGAAGGAACTGCCTCTCAGTACCTGCAGGCTATATGCTGAAACCCTACACCCCAACCTGATCACTCTGTGCTGCCTCCTCAGGTGTCTTGGCCCTCCTACTCATACAGTAGGCAGCTCCCACTCAGCCCAGTCCAAGCTCTTCTCTGTCCTGTGGTGGAACCAGCTTCCCCCTGAAGCTAGGACATCTTCCGAAAACATCTGAAACCCTACCTTTTCAAACAGTATCTTAAATAATTATCCTCCTCACCTCAACACCCCCCCCCCCCCCCCCCACAAAAAAATCTAACCAGCACTTGCACTTGACTCCCCCCCCCTCCCTCCTCTAGCTCTCCACTGATTGTTACCTTGTTCGAGGAAAAGTGTACTTTCTATCCCTGTGATATGTGATTGTCCCACCTAGCTATCTGTAGATGAGTGCACTAACTGTAAATCGCCCTGCATAAGAGCGTCTGCTAAATGACTCAAATGTAAACATTTAAATGATTGACATCCTTGATAAAGGGAAAGCAATTTTTTTATTTTCTTAAACAGATAGGGGTCAAAATTGTTTTGAATGCCTCACCTTGCGAGGATAACGGCACTGAGCCTTTTTCTAAAATGTTTTATGAGATTGGAGAACACATTGGAAGGGATCTTAGACCATTCCTCCATACAGAATCCTTCCAGATCTTTGATATACTTTGTCTGCGCTTATGGACTGCCCTCTTAAACTCAAACCACAGGTTTTCAATGCGTTTCAAGTCGGGAGACTGAGATGAACATTGCAACATGTTGAGTTTTTTGGCCTATTAACCATTTTGATGTGTGCTTGTGGTTATTATCTTACTGGAAGATTCACTTGCTGCCAAGTTTCAAGCTCCCCACTCGGCACACACTGCTTGAATCAACGTTGTTTCCACGTCATTTCAACTAAATTACGTTAAGCCAAAGTGGAATAGACATTTAATTGACATCAAATTCCGAGCAACAGCGAGCTCCAAAAGTTTTGTGTGTGTGTGTGTGTGTGTGTGTGTGTGTGTTTGTGTGTGTGTGTGTGTGTGTGTGTGTGTGTGTGTGTGTGTGTGTGTGTGTGTGTGTGTGTGTTTGTGTGTGTGTGTGTGTGTGATGTGTGTGTGTGTGTGTGTGTGTGTGTGTGTGTGTGATGTGTGTGTGTGTGTGTGTGTGTGTGTGTGTGTGTGTGTGTGTGTGTGTGTGTGTGTGTGTGTGTGTGTGACAGGCGAATCCGTCCATTCACACGTGGCAGAGCATTACGCAGAGCCAGGATTTTCACAAACAGCTGTCCTTGATCATGTACAGTATTTGACTTGGGTTTACTCTTAAATGCAATAACTGTTTTCAATAATTTTTTTACATAATTGCATTTGTTATGAACAGTGACCATATCTATTGCAAGTGTATTCATAGTCTATTTTAATGGATGTGTCACCAGTGGAATTCAAGTGGGTTGAAAATAGTTCCCTCTCAGGGATGCCTTCATTGGAAAGAAATGCCATTATTTCCTGCTATAATATATATTTTAACGTTAAGGTCATCCCGACTATTGAGTTTTACTATGAATCTGGAGCGAGTCCAGAGAAATATTGCTTCCACTTAATATTTCTACCCTGGATTTATTGTGCCTGGCCGTTTATGGAGAAGTTTTATAGAACACAATATTTTTCTTGAGGGGCACACACAAAGACGTGCTGAGCGGCCGTTGGTCCAGGGGAAATCAGCCTGGTAATGTACTGTAGACCTATAACGGATCTGGGTCTGGGTGGGGTGTCTTGACTGCCTCTGTTTACCTCACTCATAGTCTACTAATATGATATTTCAAGGACCAAGGATCTTTTTATTACAGTTCCTTTTTTTGTCTTCCTTGGATGCTGTCTACACCACAGCCCAGGGCTGGCTCTGCTCAGGATGTGTGCAGTAGGATGTATTTCTCCTAATAAACCTGAGAGAGATGAACACAGAGGATCAATAATGGTAGTCTAGCCTCCCTCTGCCATGTTAAAGTATATGTCCAGTAAATATCTCACTTTTAAAAGTTCATATTCTGTTAACTCATACCCAAATAATGTTGTTGACTCATCCTGCACTCGTATTTGTGGCAAAAGCATAAATTGGAGTAAAAACACATCAAAAACCCCTCATCAAATGTGTATCTCCTCAAACAGAGTGTTTGGAGAATGCTTGCTACTTCCTCAGAGAGGAGGATGAGCTGGCCAATCAGCGGTCTACTCGCATGACCGGTGTATACCAACTGTTGTTGGGATACGCCCACACCATTCCAACACAGAAAAGTTGCTTTTTAAAATGGGGGCAAAAAAAGCTTTTTTTGAATGGAAAACAATTTCATTCATATTGGAAATTAATTATAGGCCATATTTCATATAAATCTGGAAACACTGGACAGTTACTTGGACGGCTGAGCAGAATGATTTGTGAGTGTTCTAAAGTATAAAGCACCACTTAGATTGAACTAATCATGATTCCCTTTGGAGAGTGATCAAACTTTAACAGGAAAAGGACATGCCCATAAAAATCCCTCTGTGGCATAATCTAACAGTCATTAATTGATTTTATTTACAGAGGGATTTATTGTTCCGATCTTCTCCACTGTGTGGCACTGTGGTGTAGTTGTGACGGGGGTAGCTTTTTGTTCTCTGTCAGTCTTTAGCAAAATGGTGGCTTGAGAGAAGCGTCAGAAGTTCACAAAAAAAGGACATTTGAGAATGTTGTTAAAATAGCAATACAAAACAGCGGATATAATCATAGGCAACAATAATAGGCTTATGATACGCTTGTACAAGGATTCATAATTTAGTATAACAGGTTACATTAATTCACATATCTCTTGGAAGACATTGATAAAATAATGTGTTATTTTGGACAAGCAGTGGGTTATGTCTACATTAGAGGCATATGAGTAAAGGGTCTATACTCTATTGTGGAGGCACCAATCATTTCCTGTAACATCATACCAGTTTGTGAAGACGCGGTGCTGCACAGTGTCTACGGCCTTTTCCCAGGCCCAGGTATTAATGTGTTGTGTTGAGTCTCTGTCATGTTGGGTCTGTTTGTTTTTATGTATGGGAGTTTAAATTATTCTGAGGTTTGATTCGCGGCCAAGTTTGGTCTGTTTGTTCCGGTACCTCAGGGACAGCTCTCTGTCAGGCGCCTGCCGGGGGATAGGATGGGATGGCGCATCTGGCTGCTGCACTACGCTTGGCCACACTCAGTCATGACCTGTTTACTGTGCTCTGCCTGCCCTGTTCTTTACACCAGACCTCTCACACCACACACCCACAGAGAGACACAAACCCAAACGCCTTCCCTGCAATCAGCCTATTCTGTTCCTCAATTAGCTTTTGGTTGATGCTGTGTGTGTGTGTGTGTGTGTGTGTGTGTGTGTGTGTGTGTGTGTGTGTGTGTGTGTGTGTGTGTGTGTGTGTGTGTGTGTGTGTGTGTGTGTGTGTGTGTGTGTGTGTGTGTGTGTGCGTGTGGGAAAGCAGCGAGCAGGGCAGGTCATACACACAGGACACAGTGTGATGGATCACTGCACCATGGGTTACATTCCTGGCCGACTAGCCTTGTTTATTTTAAGGCCAGGTACAAATGCAAAACACAACCATGGGTTTTGCACATCTCTCTCTCCCGAGATCACTGTAGTAAGAAGGCCGAATATAAGGGTTGTCCTCTCCACCTGTTGTACTTGTGTGTGATTTGTATATGAGTTTAACAGGTTCTAAGAAACTCTTTTCGATCGCTGGCCGTTCCCCTCTTATGCTTATTACATCGGTGTCGTGCCGTGTCAAGCTTCTTGGTCACTCAATATAATGGTCATGTTTTCTTTCTCTCCCTGTTTTTCCTTTTCTACTCGTTTCCCTGTGTGCCCTCTCTGTCTCCTTGTGAGATGCTAAGTAGCAGTCCCCCTTTAACCTCACCCTTCTCTCAGTATCTTTGGTGCACCGTGCGTTTGCCAAGAGCTATAAACTAGTGTAATAGAATTGCAGAGGGGTTAGCCAAGATAGCCCCTCACCCCTACTCCTGGCTTCCCAGACGAGTGCTAACAAGCCCAACGGCCTCATTGTGCATTCATAGAGAGGGAGGCGTGCCAATGTGGTTCATCTGCCCTGCCGTTATATCGCGCTCCTCTCTCTCTCTCGCAGACACACCTATTCCCTTCTCCTAGCTGGCATTATACCCTTGGCTGTTATACTCTGCTTTCCTTGTGTCTCTGATGAATAAAATGTATGAATGAAAGTCCTGCTTTAAACTACAGTTGTGCTGTTGTTGGTTACTTGTGTGAATTTGTTAAGCTCAGGGAATAGTGACAGCCAGGTGAGATTCAATGTTATAGGAAGATGTAAATTCAATCACCCATAGCTGCACTTTATCTCCACACATATCTCTATGTTTCTTAGCGCTTCAATGAAAAACCATTAGACACATATTCTATTCATCTTTATACATAGCCCATACTCTTTAGCCTATTTGTTGATGGCAGACTTAATTCGTCTTCTGTCAAGGTAAAACGTTATGTCTTCTTCACTTACAGATGAGTGGCATGTTTCCCACCCGTTCACTTGATGGCTTTCCAGATCAAGTCCTCTAATAGAAATAATTGAAAGTACTGCTCTAATGTAAATGTCCCTCGTGACGCTGAGGTAAATGAAATTCATCTGAGGCTGTCAGTCCATTAAAATAGCTATTCTTTGAATAACACCACCAGATATACATGTTGTGTGGCATCGTATTGTTGGCATTGTGCAGTAGGCTACAGGAAACACCTCCATGAACAAATACTGTGCTTCCCTAACATGCCAAACTCCTCTGCAAAGTACAAATGAACAAATACTGTGCTGCCCTAACATGCCAAACTCATCTGTAAAGTACAAATGAACAAATACTGTGCTTCCCTAACATGCCAAACTCCTCTGTAAAGTACAAATGAACAAAGAAAGGCGACGTGAATAGCCATGCTAGCCCACTGACAACATGTAGCCTACATCAGCAAGTACAGCAGATAGATAGCATGTACAGCAATTCACAAATCAACAGATAAAAGTCCATAAATGACTGAAATACAATATAATGGTGGGAGACCATTATAAAACACTGCCAGCGACCATATAAACTCATTCTAAGTGTTTTAACATTATTCATGGGACACTGTTTCATCAACCTACCTCTTCCACGTGGATACAGTAGAAAGGGATGAGGTAAGGGGGGCAGGGGATGTTTATGAGGGAGAATGTAGAAGGAGAAGGAAGTGTGCGACGTTAGAAAGGGCACTTACAACAACAAAAGGGATGCACACTAATATCAGGGGTTTGAACTGTTCAATTGAACTGTTCAATTATACAACACTTACAACACTTGTTACGCCTGTTTCTCTGTAACATGCATGGATTGGTTGGATGATGGATTGCTATTTAAGTGACAGACAGGTGTACCACAGTTCAATTCAACAAATAGTGTTGCCACAGTTAAAACTAATGTGGCTGGATTTTCTCCCCCCTCTCAGCGTCAGCTAGAACATTCTTCTAGCAGCACATCAGATGTGGCCTTCGGGTGCTGGCTAATGATGCCTTTTTAATTCCTCAAGAGGAGTCATTACTTTACTCAGATAGGCACTGGGTTTGAAGTGGAAGGTGTGTTGAGACAGCGAAGGGAGGGATTACAGCAGAGGTGTGGAGAAATGTTCCCAGTCAAAAGATGAATATACACACGAGCTGGAGCCTTGATCCATAGGCTAAATTATTAAGCCGGGAAAGGATTGATGGGAGCTGAAGGGTGGGACTAAAAATAACTAAAACACAAGATAACTAATGTAAAAAATACTCCATAAAATAAATATAGCTGGAATTATAGCTGGAAGTAGGAGCCTAAGTGTTGTTGTTCATTAGTTTACTCCAATTAGGGGAGGGCGGTAGGTTTAGGGGAAAATAATGAAGAAGGAAAGGTATATTTTTTAAATATATACTGTATATATTTACCCCAAAAAGGTATATGGGGGATTGGAAATTATGCAGATAATTACATTGATAGAAGCCACAATTTATCTGCAAAATTAAAGCTGATCTACCCACCAAACCTCCCCCCCCGGTGCTCAGGCCAGGGTTTAGAAGAGAGACACTGGGGAGTGAGGTGTCCTCCCCTCTGGGGTTGAGTCTGCGTTGTGCCGAGGTCCTGCCATTATCCCTTCGGCTCTTTTAAAGTCGTAATGTGCTGAGGGGATTGGTTGTGGGGCATGATTACAGCTCTCATGATTACAGCTCTCATGATAACAGCTCTCATGATAACAGCTCTCATGATTACAGCTCTCATGATAACAGCTCTCATGATAACAGCTCTCATGATTAAGGCTCTCATGATTACAGCTCTCATGATTACAGCTCTCTAGTCTAGGGAGTGCAAGGTGTATGGGTAACCTCTGCTTGGTGGTTTCGGGGTAGAGCAGGACCTATGCAGGAGAGCCACCCCACCCTGTCCTGTCCCATTCACCCATCAAATCAAATAAAAAAATGGAATCAAATGTTATTAGTCACATACAACAGTCGGTACTGCTTGCCGTGCGGTAGCAGAGAGAACAGTCTATGACTAGGGTGGCTAGAGTATTTGACAATATTTAGGGCCTTCCTCTGACACCGCTTGGTATAGAGGTCCTGGATGGCAGGAAGCTTGGCCCCAGTGATGTACTGGGCCGTTCGCATTACTCTCTGTAGTGCCTTGCAGTCAGAGGCCGAGCAGTTGCCATACCAGGCAGTGACGCAACCCGTCAGGATGCTCTCGAGCTGTAGAACCTTTTGAGGATCTGAGGACCCACGCCAAATCTTTTCAGTCTCCTAAGGGGGAATAGGTTTTGTCATGCCCTCTTCACGACTATCTTGGTGTGCTTGGACCATGTTAGTTTGTTGGTGATGTGGACACCAAGGAACTTGAAGCTCTCAACCTGCTCCACTACAGCCCCGTCAATAAGAATTGTTGTTGTCCTGGCACCACATGGCCAGGTCTCTGACCTCCTCCCTATAGGCTGTCTTGTCGTTGTCGGTGATCAGGCCTACCACTGTTGTGTCATCTGCAAATTGAATGATGGTGTTGGAGTCGTGCCTGGCCGTGCAGTCATGAGTGAACAGGGAGTATAAGAGGAGACTGAGCACGCACCCCTGAGGGGCCCCTGTGTTGAGGATCAGCGTGGTGGATGTCTTGTTACCTACCCTTTACCTTTGGGGCGGCCCGTCAGGAAGTCCAGGATCCAGTTGCAGAGGGAGGTGTTTAGTCCCAGGGTCCTTAGCTTATTGATGAGCTTTGCGGGCACAATGGTGTTGAATGCTGAGCTGTATTCAATGATTAGCAATCTTACATAGGTGTTCCTTTTGTCCAGCTGGGAAAGGGCAGTGTAGAGTGCAATAGAGATCACATCATCTGTGAATCTGTTGGTGCGGTATGCAAATTGGAGTGGGTCACGGGTTCCTGGGATAATGGTGTTGATGACCAGCCTTTCAAAGCACTTCATGGCTCCAGACATGAGTGCTACTGATCGGTAGTCATTTAGGCAGGTTATCGTAGTGTTCTTGGGCACAGGCACTATGGTGGTCTGCTTGAAACATGTTGGTATTATAGACTCGGACAGGGAGAGGTTGAAAATGTCAGTGAAGACACTTGCCAGTTGGTTAACACATGCTTGCAGTACACGTCCTGGTAATCCATCTGGCCCTGGAGCCTTGTGAATGTTGATCTGTTTAAAGGTGTTACTCACATCGGCTGGTGTTGTATGATTTTATCTTAGTCCTGTATTGACGCTTTGCCTGTTTGATGGTTCGTCGGAGGGCATAGCGGGATTTCTTATAAGCTTTCGAGTTAGAGTCCCGCTACTTGAAAGCGACAAGTTCAGTATGGATGCTGCCTGTAATCCATGGCTTCTGGTTCGGGTACGTATGGTCACTGTGGGGACGATGTCATCGATGCACTTATTGATGAAGCCAATGACTGATGTGGTGTACTACTTCTTCAATGCCATCGGAGGAATCCCGGAACATATTCCAGTCAATGCTAGCAAAACAGTCCTGTAGCTTTTCGGATCTGCTTCATCCAACCACTTTTTTTATTGTTTTAGTCACTGGTGCTTCCTACTTTAATTTTTGCTTGAAAGCAGGAATCTAGAGGATAGAATTATGGACAGATTTGCCAAATGGAGGGCGAGGGAGAGCTTTGTATGCATCTCTGTGTGTGGAGTAAAGGTGGTCCAGAGTTTTTTTTTCTCTGGTTGCTGATAGAAATGTTGTAAAACGTATTTGTTTCCCTGCATTAAAGACCCCGGATACTAGAATCGCTGCCTCTGCGTGAGCGTTTTCTTGTTTGCTTATGGCGGAATACAGCTCATTCAATGCTGTCTTCGTGCCAGCCTCTAACTGTGGTGGTATTTAAACAGATACGAAAAATACAGATGAAAACTCTCTAGGTAGATAGTGTGGTCTACAGCTTATCATGAGAGACTCTACCTTAGGCGAGCAATAGCTCGAGACTTCCTTAGATATCGTGCACCAGCTGTTATTTACAAAAATACATAGTCCGCCACCCCTTGTCTTACCAGACGCTGCTGTTCTATCCTGCCGGTATAGCGTGTAACCAGCCAGCTGTATGTTGATAGTGTTGTTGTTCAGCAACGACTCCGTGAAGCATAAGATGTTACAGTTTTTAATGTCCCATTGGTAGTATAATCTTCCACATAGCTGGTCGATTTTATTCTCCAAAGATTGCACATTTGCTAACAGAATGGAGGGAAGTGGGGGTTTATTCGATCGCCTACGAATTCTCAGAAGGCAGCCAGCAATTCGGCCCCTCTTTCTCTTCCTCCTCTTTATGCAAATCGTGGGGATCGGGGCCTGTTCCTGAGGAAGCAGTATATCATTCGCGTCGGGCTCGTCAGACTCGTTAAAGGAAAAAAAGGATTCTGCCAGTCCGTGGTGAGTAATCGCAGTCCTGATGTCTAGAAGTTATTTTCGGTCATTTTGTACATTATGTACAAAATAAGTACAAAAATAAGTTACAAACAACGCAAATAAACAAACAAAAATACAATAGGTTGGGGACGCGTAAAACGTTCCAGACAGAGCTGCGCAGAGCCTGCCTCAGTCATTGACTCATCACAGCCTCTCAACATGTGTCAGCCTCGCCATTGGCCTCCCTCCGTCTGTCTCCCCTGGAGTCAGCCAGCCATGTCCATCCTGGAGAGAGCCAAGCACGTCCCAGAAAAAGTCATTTCCAAGACAAAGTACATTATGCCATGGAGCCGTTCCCCTTGAAAATGAGAACTCCATTTGGGGCCAGGGCAGTTTAACAGGCTCTGACTGCTCAGGTGTCAGAGCAGCACTGAAAACATGGCCCTGACTGAACAGCAGAGAGATGCATGGCTGTAGATGGAGAGGAGAGATTTGTCATCCTGACCCGTGCCTCCCGAATTACTATGATATTGTGGAGAAGATTGAGGCCATTTGTTACTAGTATGGCTGGTGAATGCCACTTCTGGAGATTCTGGGGACAGTCTGTTTCACCTGTGATGGTTAGGAAGGTTTGAAGGGGGAAGGGTGGAGTTGGCTCTAAAGTCTGACTGATAAGACAGAGTACCCCACCACCTCAACTAACCCTAACCCTTACCTTGTCCTTTTCTCTCCCATGTATCCTCTTTAGAGATGGCCACTGTACCTGCTCCTTATAGACTATTGTACGTCTTATTTTCTTTCTTCACAGAAGCTAAAATAACAACACACACACTAGCCAAGCAGAGTAAATGTTTTACCTTCTCCTTCAGAAGGCATCATCATTGTTACTATGGATGTATTAATTTAGTTATTTCCTTTCATTGTTATGTAAGTTAAGCAGGCTGAGGGTTATCGGTGAACCTTTCACTTCCCTGGCTCCCTTCGTTCTGGAATACACAAGTGAGAAGGAGAGCATGGGAATGTCTATTTTGTGACCCTTTTTTAATTTTGTGAATCCCTCTCATTGTGACTGGTAACCAATTGTATTCTCCCACACAGCACAGAGATGCTCACCATTTGGAATTGATTTAAGTGCAACATAGCATTCCTGGTCTGTCCACAACTAGAACATGCAGTTGAAAGGAAAATCTCTACATTTGGTACATATTTGATTGTTGACAGTTTCCTAAACTAACAGTGGAATCCCTCTACATCTCCTTTCCTCTACATCTCCTCTCCTCTACATCTCCTCTCCTCCACATCTCCTCCCCTCTTCATCTCCTCTCCTCTTCATCTCCTCTCCATCTCCTCTCCTTTACTTCTCCTCTCCTCTACATCTCCTCTCCTCTACATCTCCTTTCCTCTACATCTCCTCTCCTCTACATCTCCTCTACTCTACATCTCCTCTCCTCCACATCTCCTCCCCTCTTCATCTCCTCTCCTCTTCATCTCCTCTCCATCTCCTCTCCTTTACTTCTCCTCTCCTCTACATCTCCTCTCCTCTACATCTCCTTTCCTCTACATCTCCTCTCCTCTACATATCCTCCTCTCAATATCCTCTCCTCTACATCTCCTCTACATCTATTTTCCTCTACATCTCCTCTACATCTCCTTTCCTCTACTCTACATCTCCTCTCCTCCACATCTCCTCTCCTCTTCATCTCCTCTCCTCTTCATCTCCTCTCCTCTCCATCTCCTCTCCTTACTTCTCCTCTCCTCTACATCTTCTCTCCTCTACATATCCTCTCCTCTACATCTCCTCTCATCTTTATCTCCTCTCCTCTACATCTTCTCTCTTCTACATCTTCTCTCTACATCTTCTCTCCTCTACTCTTTATCTCCTATGCAACTCCTCTCCTCTTTATCTCCTCACCGATACTTCTCCTTTCCTTTACATCTACTCTCCTCTTTATCTCATCTCCTCTCCGCATTATCTCTTCTCCTCTACATCTCCTCTCCTCTTTATCTCATCTCCTCTCCTCTGCATCTCTTCTCCTCTACTCTACATCTCTTCTCATCTACTCTACATCTTGTCTCCTCTACATCTCCTCTCCTCTACATCTCCTCTCCATTTTATCTCTTCTCCTCTACATCTTCTCTCCTCTACATCTCCTCTCCTCTACATCTTCTCTCCTCTACATCTTCTCTCCTCTACATATCATCTCCTCTTTATCTGCTCTCCTCCACATCTCCTCTCCTCTTCATCTCCTCTCCTCTTCATCTCCTCTCCTCTCCATCTCCTCTCCTTACTTCTCCTCTCCTCTACATCTTCTCTCCTCTACATATCCTCTCCTCTACATCTCCTCTCATCTTTATCTCCTCTCCTCTACATCTTCTCTCTTCTACATCTTCTCTCTACATCTTCTCTCCTCTACTCTTTATCTCCTATGCAACTCCTCTCCTCTTTATCTCCTCACCGATACTTCTCCTTTCCTTTACATCTCCTCTCCTCTTTATCTCATCTCCTCTCCGCATTATCTCTTCTCCTCTACATCTCCTCTCCTCTTTATCTCATCTCCTCTCCTCTGCATCTCTTCTCCTCTACTCTACATCTCTTCTCATCTACTCTACATCTTGTCTCCTCTACATCTCCTCTCCTCTACATCTCCTCTCCATTTTATCTCCTCTCCTCTACATCTTCTCTCCTCTACATCTCCTCTCCTCTACATCTTCTCTCCTCTACATCTTCTCTCCTCTACATCTCCTCTACTCTACATCTCCTCTCCTCCACATCTCCTCCCCTCTTCATCTCCTCTCCTCTTCCTCTCCTCTCCATCTCCTCTCCTTTACTTCTCCTCTCCTCTACATCTCCTTTCCTCTACATCTCCTCTCCTCTACATCTCCTCCTCTCAATATCCTCTCCTCTACATCTCTTTTCCTCTACATCTCCTCTACATCTCCTTTCCTCTACTCTACATCTCCTCTCCTCCACATCTCCTCTCCTCTTCATCTCCTCTCCTCTTCATCTCCTCTCCTCTCCATCTCCTCTCCTTTACTTCTCTCCTCTACATCTTCTCTCCTCTACATATCCTCTCCTCTACATCTCCTCTCATCTTTATCTCCTCTCCTCTACATCTTCTCTCTTCTACATCTTCTCTCTACATCTTCTCTCCTCTACTCTTTATCTCCTATGCAACTCCTCTCCTCTTTATCTCCTCACCGATACTTCTCCTTTCCTTTACATCTCCTCTCCTCTTTATCTCATCTCCTCTCCGCATTATCTCTTCTCCTCTACATCTCCTCTCCTCTTTATCTCATCTCCTCTCCTCTGCATCTCTTCTCCTCTACTCTACATCTCTTCTCCTCTACTCTACATCTTGTCTCCTCTACATCTCCTCTCCTCTACATCTCCTCTCCATTTTATCTCCTCTCCTCTACATCTTCTCTCCTCTACATCTCCTCTCCTCTACATCTTCTCTCCTCTACATCTTCTCTCCTCTACATATCATCTCCTCTTTATCTTCTCTCCTGTACATCTCCTCTCCTCTACATCTCCTCTCCTCTTTATCTCCTCTCCTCTACATCTTCTCTCCTCTACATATCCTATCCTCTACATATTCTCTCCTCTTTATCTTCTCTCCTCTACATCTCCTCTCCTCTACATCTCCTCTCCTCTTTATCTCCTCTCCTCTACATCTTCTCTACATCTCCTCTCCTCTTTATCTCCTCTCCTCTACATCTTCTCTCCTCTACTCTTTATCTCATATGCAACTCCTCTCCTCTTTATCTCCTCACCGATACTTCTCCTTTCCTAAACATCTCCTCTCCTCTTTATCGCCTCTCCTCTTTATCTCTACTCCTCTACATCTCCTCTCCTCTACATCCCCTCTCCTCTTTATCTCCTCTCCTCTACATCTCCTTTCCTCTACATCTCCTTTCATCTACATCTCCTCTCCTCTACATATCCTCTCCTCTACATCTTTTCTCCTCTACATCTCCTCTCCTCTCCATCTCCTTTCCTCTACATCTCCTTTCATCTACATCTCCTCTCCTCTACATACCCTCTCCTCTACATCTTCTCTCCTCTACATCTCCTTTCCTCTACATCGCCTCTCCTCTACATCTCCTCTACTCTACATCTCCTCTCCTCCACATCTCCTCCCCTCTTCATCTCCTCTCCTCTTCATCTCCTCTCCATCTCCTCTCCTTTACTTCTCCTCTCCTCTACATCTTCTCTCTACATCTTCTCTCCTCTACTCTTTATCTCCTATGCAACTCCTCTCCTCTTTATCTCCTCACCGATACTTCTCCTTTCCTTTACATCTCCCCTCCTCTTTATCTCATCTCCTCTCCGCATTATCTCTTCTCCTCTACATCTCCTCTCCTCTTTATCTCATCTCCTCTCCTCTGCATCTCTTCTCCTCTACTCTACATCTCTTCTCCTCTACTCTACATCTTGTCTCCTCTACATCTCCTCTCCTCTACATCTCCTCTCCATTTTATCTCCTCTCCTCTACATCTTCTCTCCTCTACATCTTCTCTCCTCTACATATCATCTCCTCTTTATCTTCTCTCCTGTACATCTCCTCTCCTCTACATATCCTCTCCTCTTTATCTCCTCTCCTCTACATCTTCTCTTCTCTACATATCCTATCCTCTACATATTCTCTCCTCTTTATCTTCTCTCCTCTACATCTCCTCTCCTCTACATCTCCTCTCCTCTTTATCTCCTCTCCTCTACATCTTCTCTACATCTCCTCTCCTCTTTATCTCCTCTCCTCTACATCTTCTCTCCTCTACTCTTTATCTCCTATGCAACTCCTCTCCTCTTTATCTCCTCACCGATACTTCTCCTTTCCTAAACATCTCCTCTCCTCTTTATCGCCTCTCCTCTTTATCTCTTCTCCTCTACATCTCCTCTCCTCTACATCCCCTCTCCTCTTTATCTCCTCTCCTCTACATCTCCTTTCCTCTACATCTCCTTTCATCTACATCTCCTCTCCTCTACAAATCCTCTCCTCTACATCTTTTCTCCTCTACATCTTCTCTCCTCTACATCTCCTTTCCTCTACATCTCCTTTCATCTACATCTCCTCTCCTCTACATATCCTCTCCTCTACATCTTTTCTCCTCTACATCTCCTCTCCTCTACATCTCCTCTCCATTTTATCTCCTCTCCTCTACATCTTCTCTCCTCTACGTCACCTCTCCTCTACATCTTCTCTCCTCTACATCTTCTCTCCTCTAAGTATCATCTCCTCTACATCTTCTCTCCTCTACATCTCCTCTCCTCTACATCTCCTCTCCTCTTTATCTCCTCTCCTCTTCATCCCCTCTCCATCTCCTCTCCTTTACTTCTCCTCTCCTCTACATCTCCTCTCCTCTACATCTCCTTTCCTCTACATCTCCTCTCCTCTACATCTCCTCTACTCTACATCTCCTCTCCTCCACATCTCCTCCCCTCTTCATCTCCTCTCCTCTTCATCTCCTCTCCATCTCCTCTCCTTTACTTCTCCTCTCCTCTACATCTCCTCTCCTCTACATCTCCTTTCCTCTACATCTCCTCTCCTCTACATCTCCTCTACTCTACATCTCCTCTCCTCCACATCTCCTCCCCTCTTCATCTCCTCTCCTCTTCATCTCCTCTCCATCTCCTCTCCTTTACTTCTCCTCTCCTCTACATCTCCTCTCCTCTACATCTCCTCTCATCTACATCTCCTTTCCTCTACATCTCCTTTCATCTACATCTCCTCTCCTCTACAAATCCTCTCCTCTACATCTTTTCTCCTCTACATCTCCTCTCCTCTACATCTCCTTTCCTCTACATCTCCTTTCATCTACATCTCCTCTCCTCTACATATCCTCTCCTCTACATCTTTTCTCCTCTACATCTCCTCTCCTCTACATCTCCTCTCCATTTTATCTCCTCTCCTCTACATCTTCTCTCCTCTACGTCACCTCTCCTCTACATCTTCTCTCCTCTACATCTCCTCTCCTCTACAAATCCTCTCCTCTACATCTTTTCTCCTCTACATCTCCTCTCCTCTACATCTCCTTTCCTCTACATCTCCTTTCCTCTACATCTCCTTTCATCTACATCTCCTCTCCTCTACATATCCTCTCCTCTACATCTTTTCTCCTCTACATCTCCTCTCCTCTACATCTCCTTTCCTCTACATCTCCTTTCATCTACATCTCCTCTCCTCTACATATCCTCTCCTCTACATCTTCTCTCCTCTACATCTCCTTTCCTCTACATCGCCTCTCCTCTACATCTCCTCTACTCTACATCTCCTCTCCTCCACATCTCCTCCCCTCTTCATCTCCTCTCCTCTTCATCTCCTCTCCATCTCCTCTCCTTTACTTCTCCTCTCCTCTACATCTCCTTTCCTCTACATCTCATCTCCTCTCCTCTACATCTCCTCCTCTCAATATCCTCTCCTCTACATCTCCTCTACATCTCTTTTCCTCTACATCTCCTTTCCTCTACATCTCATCTCCTCTCCTCTACATCTCCTCCTCTCAATATCCTCTCCTCTACATCTCCTCTACATCTCTTTTCCTCTACATCTCCTCTACATCTCCTTTCCTCTACTCTACATCTCCTCTCCTCCACATCTCCTCTCCTCTTCATCTCCTCTCCTCTCCATTTCCTCTCCTTACTTCTCCTCTCCTCTACATCTTCTCTCCTCTACATATCCTCTCCTCTACATCTCCTCTCATCTTTATCTCTTCTCCTCTACATCTTCTCTCTTCTACATCTTCTCTCTACATCTTCTCTCCTCTACTCTTTATCTCCTATGCAACTCCTCTCCTCTTTATCTCCTCACCGATACTTCTCCTTTCCTTTACATCTCCTCTCCTCTTTATCTCATCTCCTCTCCGCATTATCTCTTCTCCTCTACATCTCCTCTCCTCTTTATCTCATCTCCTCTCCTCTGCATCTCTTCTCCTCTACTCTACATCTCTTCTCCTCTACTCTACATCTTGTCTCCTCTACATCTCCTCTCCTCTACATCTCCTCTCCATTTTATCTCCTCTCCTCTACATCTTCTCTCCTCTACATCTCCTTTCCTCTACATCTTCTCTCCTCTACATATCATCCCTCTTTATCTTCTCTCCTGTACATCTCCTCTCCTCTACATCTCCTCTCCTCTTTATCTCCTCTCCTCTACATCTTCTCTCCTCTACATATCCTATCCTCTACATATTCTATCCCCTTTATCTTCTCTCCTCTACTTCTCCTCTCCTCTACATCTCCTCTCCTCTATATCTCCTCTCCTCTACATCTTCTCTACATCTCCTCTCCTCTTTATCTCCTCTCCTCTACATCTTCTCTCCTCTACTCTTTATCTCATATGCAACTCCTCTCCTCTTTATCTCCTCACCGATACTTCTCCTTTCCTAAACATCTCCTCTCCTCTTTATCGCCTCTCCTCTTTATCTCTTCTCCTCTACATCTCCTCTCCTCTACATCCCCTCTCCTCTTTATCTCCTCTCCTCTACATCTCCTTTCCTCTACATCTCCTTTCATCTACATCTCCTCTCCTCTACAAATCCTCTCCTCTACATCTTTTCTCCTCTACATCTCCTCTCCTCTACATCTCCTTTCCTCTACATCTCCTTTCATCTACATCTCCTCTCCTCTACATATCCTCTCCTCTACATCTTTTCTCCTCTACATCTCCTCTCCTCTACATCTCCTCTCCATTTTATCTCCTCTCCTCTACATCTTCTCTCCTCTACGTCACCTCTCCTCTACATCTTCTCTCCTCTACATCTTCTCTCCTCTAAGTATCATCTCCTCTCCTCTTTATCTCCTCTCCTCTTCATCCCCTCTCCATCTCCTCTCCTTTACTTCTCCTCTCCTCTACATCTCCTCTCCTCTACATCTCCTTTCCTCTACATCTCCTCTCCTCTACATCTCCTCCTCTAAATATCCTCTCCTCTACATCTCCTCTACATCCCTTTTCCTCTAGATCTCCTCTACATCTCCTTTCCTCTACTCTACATCTCCTCTCCTCTTCATCTCCTCTCCTCTTCATCTCCTCTCCTCTCCATCTCCTCTCCTCTACATCTTCTCTCCTCTACATATCCTCTCCTCTACATCTCCTCTCCTCTTTATCTCCTCTCCTCTACATCTTCTGTCCTCTACATCTTCTCTCTACATCTTCTCTCCTCTACTCTTTATCTCCTCACCGATACTTCTCCTTTCCTTTACATCTCCTCTCCTCTTTATCTCATCTCCTCTCCTCTGCATCTCTTCTCCTCTACTCTACATCTCTTCTCCTCTACTCTACATCTTGTCTCCTCTACATCTCCTCTCCTCTACATCTTCTCTCCTCTACATATCATCTCCTCTTTATCTTCTCTCCTGTACATCTCCTCTCCTCTACATCTCCTCTCCTCTTTAACTCCTCTCCTCTACATCTTCTCTCCTCTACTCTTTATCTCCTATGCAACTCCTCTCCTCTTTTTCTCCTCACCGATACTTCTCCTTTCCTAAACATCTCCTCTCCTCTTTATCGCCTCTCCTCTTTATCTCTTCTCCTCTACATCTCCTCTCCTCTACATCCCCTCTCCTCTTTATCTCCTCTCCTCTACATCTCCTTTCCTCTTCATCTCCTTTCATCTACATCTCCTCTCCTCTACATATCCTCTACTCTACATCTTTTCTCCTCTACATCTCCTCTCCTCTACATCTCCTCTCCATTTTATCTCCTCTCCTCTACATCTTCTCTGCTCTTTGTCTCTTCTCCTCTTTATCTCCTCTCCTCTACATCTTCTCTCCTCTACATATTCTCTCCTCTACTCCTTATCTCCTATGCAACTCCTCTCCTCTTTATCTCCTCACCGATACTTCTCTCTTCCTCTACATCTCCTTTGCTCTACATCTCCTTTCCTGTACATCTTATCTCCTCTACATCTCCTCTGCTCTACATTTCCTCTCCTCTTTATCTCCTCTCCTCTACATCTCCTCTGCTCTTCATCTCCTCTCCTCTACATCTCCTCTCCTTTACTTATCCTCTCCTCTACATCTTCTCTCCTCTACATATCCTCTCCTCTCCATATCCTCTCCTCTTTATCTCCTCTCCTCTACATCTCCATTCCTCTACTTCTCCTTTCCTCTACATCTCCTCTCCTCTACATCTCCTCTCCTCTACATCTCCTCTCCTCTTTATGTCATCTCCTCTCCTCTACATCTCCTCTCCTCTACATCTACATCTTCTCTCTCCATATCCTCTCCTCTTTACTTCTCCTCTCCTCTATATCTCCTTTCCTCTACATCTCCTTTCCTCTACATCTCCTCTCCGTTACATCTCCTCTCCTCTCCTCTCTTTATCTCCTCTCCTCTTCATCTCCTCTCCTCTACATCTCCTCTCCTCTACATCTCCTCTCCTCTACATCTCTTCATCTCCTCTCCTCTACATATCCTCTCATCTTCATCTCTTCTCCTCTACTCTACATCTAGTCTCCTCTACATCTCATCTCCTCTACATGTCCTCTCCTCTATATTTCCTCTCCTCTTTATCTCTTTTCCTCTACATCTCCTCTCCTCTACATCTCCTCTCCTCTACATCTCTTCATCTCCTCTCCTCTACATATCCTCTCATCTTCATCTCTTCTCCTCTACTCTACATCTAGTCTCCTCTACATCTCCTCTCCTCTATATTTCCTCTCCTCTTTATCTCTTCTCCTCTACATCTCCTCTCCTCTTTATCTCCTCTCCTCTTTATCTCTTTTCCTCTACATGTCTTCTCCTCTACATATCCTCTCCTCTACATCTCATTTCATCTACTCTACATCTCCTCTACTCTACATCTCCTCTACTCTACATCTCCTCTCCTCTACATCTCCTCTCTTCTACATATCCTCCCCTCTACATCTCCTCTCCTCTACATATCATATCATCTCCTCTCCATCTTCTCTCCTCTTCATGTTATCTCCTCTACATCTCCTCTCCTCTTCTCTACATGCCTTCTCCTCTACATATCATCTCCTCCATCTCCTCTCCTCTTCTCTACATATCCTCTCCTGTCCATCTCATCTCCTCTACATCTCCTCTTCTCTCCATATCCTCTCCTCTTCTCTACATGTCCTCTCCTCTTCACTACACATCCTCTCCTCTACATCTCCTCACCTCTCCATCTCCTGTCCTCTACTCTACATCTCCTCTCCTCTTCTATACATATCCTCTCCTCTGTATCTCCTCTCCTCTACATCTCCTCTCCATCTCCTCTTCTCTACATATCCTCTCCTCTCCATCTCCTCTCCTCTTCTCTACATATCCTCTCCTCTATATCTCCTCTCCTCAACATCTGCTCTACATCTCCTCTCCACCCTTCTCCTCTCCTCGCCCGCACTGTGTCCTTTGTGTATTACAGCTAGTGATGATGCTGATGGTTTTTCCGCAGTGAGAGATTTGTCTAGAAGGAATCTTGCTGACACCCAGTGTAAAATCAGTTTTCCTTATGTCTAATAATCCCGGGGAGGGCCCATGTATTATATAACACTGGCTCTATACTGTATGTGCTTTGCATTTATCAAGGTTGGAGGTTCATGTTCAGTTTATGGTACTTTTATTTTTTTAACTCCTGGGCATCCATTTCAGGTGAAGTATGGCTGTTTGTAACTGTAATGGTCTGTAGGTGTGTGTATGCATGCATGCGTGAGTGTGTGAAAGATGAAAAATATAGAGAGCGAGTAGGAGGAGAGAATGAGAGTACAGCTTTCCATTATACATGGTAGCTGAAGGCTGCCTATGATGATTTGTAAATGCATCAAGGCCACAGCAGTATCAATTGATGGCAGGCAGCAGCAGTGGCTGTGTTCCTGTGCGTCTGTGACGACAGACACAGCACTGGTGGGCTAGGCTACTCAGCACTGCTAGGCTTGGCTCCCCATGATGTCAACAGGGCTCTAATAGGGGGCAGACAAGGAATGTCTGTCCATCAATGCCAGGGCTGCTAGACTGTCTCATCACTGCTCACACACTGCCCTCGTCTTGTCCAGCTCAATGGCACAGGCCTGATCAGAAGTGACAGGTCAGGACAGCCCTGCGCCCTTCTTATTGCCACTGCCCTGGAATTAAGTCGCCAGACACAGTGCAACACACACACACACACACACACACACACACACACACACACACACACACACACACACACACACACACACACACACACACACAAAGGGCCAGACTTGCAGACGGTTGCAGACACAGAGAACCAACGTAACATACAACACACAGACTCAGGCTACACAATCACAAAGGACAGTGAGAACTACACAAGCATCTCTTGTTGTTGGAACAAGGGTAAACTTCTATGCGTGTGTCTACTGTTTATTGAAGTAAACTGGGCAGCTGCCATCTCCCACCTTGATGTCCCACTGTTGATCAGAGATGGCTCTTCTTTTGGCCCCGGGCCATGAAGAGAGGTAAGCCTCTTTCTCCTCATGTGCCAAAATAAACAAACATCTTGTTTATGGCACGCTGAGCCTTACAAAGGCAACATTTTGACGTGGGTTTTTAAAAGCTAGCACAATTGGAAAAGCCAGGGGATTTGGTTTTGCGGCTTGTTATGCATTTGATAGAAAACTTCTTTGTGGTACCTCAGGAGTATAGTGAAGAATCATTTCAGCTGTATTGAGGTACTCGGAGAAGTCGTGCATACAGGTACTGCAGGATTAGCCAAAGGACAATCTACTGTAGTTACATCCAAATGACAGTGAAAACACAGGTTGGGGTTTTGGATCCACCACTGTACGTCACATGTACGTATTTGAATGATTTTCCTTCATGAACAGCAGGTGGTTAGCTTGAATATGTGGTTAGTGATGAAGGATTTAGAAGGCTTTTGAAACTACTTTGGTAAAATGGACATGATGTAGACAGAACACAGCATTGGGAGCAGTTACTGTGTCTAACCTGAACCAAGGTTACATATTTCCAGGGGCACTGATACTTCTCAGTATGCAAGGATTTAATTTGGAATAGTCTCACTGAGCCCCAGAGTTCCTGCAGTTGTTTGATCCCTTGTGCATGCAGTGGACACACACACTGTATTGTGGTCTCTATACTTGGCCAGGGTACTCAGGCTGTGAGGCCCACAGGGCTGTACACCAAGGCAGCTCTAGTCTACCTCCTCAAAGCCTTCCACCGGGCTAGCTGTAGCCAGGGTAACCAATCAGCCTGCTCCGTCTGGAGACAGTTCTGGACTGCCAAACCCCCAGACACACCCGCTCTCTCAGAGATAGATTTAAATGTAAACCACAGGAGCAGAACATGCTTAGAAAACTCTGCATTCCTATTGCATTAAGTTATAGAGATAGGACACTGCACCAATCAATCTATCGAGGAGCATGATGATGAACTTCAAGAAAGCGGTAATATGTCTGTTTCAAGTCAACTGTATTTGGAAGCTTGGTAATTTCTTGTCTGAGGTGTCAGAAAACATGAGAGAGGTGCATAATCAGATTGCTATTGGAATAATATTAATGTTTTATATGTGAATGTAGAGAGCTCGTTTTTCACTGACACATTCACTTGCCTGTCAGTCAGTGGATGGATGTATCCATCTCGCTGCTTAAATTGGGGAGAGAAAATTAGAATGAACTTCCTGCTGTTTCTCTGTGAGCTGGGAAAGAAAACCACATGGAGCTGGCAGAACACGAATAATCACCTTGTCTGTTTTCCTCCTCTCTGTGTTGTGTTGTTCTGAGAGTGAAGAGGGCAAGCAGATTGGTGCGTTTCGTTATTAACAACCCAATCAGAGCTGTGCTGCTCCCTGTGCAATCTACTCTCTCTATCCCTGTGTCTCTCTGTCTTCTCTTCCTCTCTTTTGTTGTCTCTCTATCTTTCTCTCTCTCTTTTATTGGCAAAGAGTCATGTCACTCTGAGATCTCCCATGATTTGGGGACACACACAGCCTGGGCAAAAGGCACAAGGATTAAATATTTAACATGCGTGTGTTAACGGGTTATTACTCTCCCAAGAGAGAGAGAGTGGGCAGAGGTTGAGGTTAATGCATACATACACACAGACACACACTCTCTCTCACACACATTCATTGGCCAAATGTCAGTAATACAATTCATGTCTTTTGAGACACAATACCAATTTAGAGATATTGCATTGTGAATTTCAACTATAAAACAAACACTAAAGTGAGAGCCCCAGATATATTCAGTATACTGCTGGGCCATAAAAACATGTTCCTCACTGCAAGGCCATTATAATCTATTCCTTACTGCAGGCCATTATAATCTATTCCTTACTGCAGGCCATTATAATCTGTTCCTTACTGCAGGGCCATTATAACCTGTTGCTCACTGCAGGACAATTATAACCTGTTCTCTGCCTCTAACCCTATTCCAGGGGCTGAGTCACTGGCTTACTGGGGCTCTTTCATACCGTCCCTGGGAGGGGTGCGTCACTTGAGTGGGTTGTGTCACTGATGTGATCTTCCTGTCTGGGTTGGCCCCCCCCTTGGGTTGTGCCGTGGTGGAGATCTTTGTGGGCAATACTCGGCCTTGTCTCAGGATGGTAAATTGGTGGTTGAAGTTATCCCTCTAGTGGTGTGGGGGCTGTGCTTTGGCAAAGTGGGTGGGGTTATATCCTTCCTGTTTGGCCCTGTCCGGGGATGTCCTCGGATGGGGCCACAGTGTCTCCTGACCCCTCCTGTCTCAGCCTCCAGTATTTATGCTGCAGTAGTTTATGTGTCGGGGGGCTAGGGTCAGTTTGTTATATCTGGAGTACTTCTCCTGTCATATTCTGTGTCCTGTGTGAATTTAAGTGTGCTCTCTCTAATTCTCTCTTTCTTTCTCTCTCTCGGAGGACCTGAGCCCTAGGACCATGCCTCAGGACTACCTGACATGATGACTCCTTGCTGTCCCCAGTCCACCTGGCTGTGCTGCTGCTCCAGTTTAAACTGTTCTGCCTTATTATTATTGGACCATGCTGGTCATTTATGAACATTTGAACATCTTGGTCATGTTCTGTTATAATCTCCACCCGGCACAGCCAGAAGAGGACTGACTGGCCATCCCACATAGCCTGGTTCCTCTCTAGGTTTCTTCCTAGGTTTTGGCCTTTCTAGGGAGTTTTTCCTAGCCACCATGCTTCTAAACCTGCATTGCTTGCTGTTGGGGTTTTAGGCTGGGTTTCTGTACAGCACTTTGAGATATCAGCTGATGTACAAAGGGCTATATAAATAAATTTGATTTGATTTGATTTGATTTTTTCCTTACTGCAGGGCCATTCTAACCTGAGCCTTACTGCAGGACAATTATAATCTGTTTCCTTACTGCAGGGCAATTATAACCGTCCCTTACTGCAGGACAATTATAATCTGTTTCCTTACCGCAGGGCAATTATAACCTGTTCCTTACTGCGGGACAATTATAATCTGTTCCTTACTGCAAGACATTTATAATCTGTTCCTTACTGCAGGGCAATTATAACCCCTCCTTACTGCAGGACAATTATAATCTGTTCCTTACTGCAGGGATATTATAACCTGCTGCTTACTGCAGGGATATTATAACCTGTTGCTTACTGCAGGGATATTATAACCTGTTGCTTACTGCAAGGATATTATTACCTGTTGCTTACTGCAGGGATATTATAACCTATTTCCTTACTGCAGGGATATTATAACCTGTTGCTTACTGCAGGGATATTATAACCTGTTTCTTACTGCAGGGATGTTATAACCTGTTCCTTACTGCAGGGATGCTATAACCTATTCCTTACTGCAGGGATGTTATAACCTATTCCTTACTGCAGGACAATTATAACCTGTTCCTTACTGCATGGATATTATAACCTGTTTCTTACTGCAGGGATGTTATAACCAGTTCCTTACTGCAGGGATGTTATAACCTGTTCCTTACTGCAGGGATGTTATAACCTGTTCCTTACTGCAGGGATGTTATAACCTATTCCTTACTGCAGGACAATTATAACCTGTTCCTTACTGCAGGGATATTATAGCCTGTTTCTTACTGCAGGGATGTTATAACCAGTTCCTTACTGCAGGGATATTATAACCTGTTCCTTACTGCAGGGATGTTATAACCTGTTCCTTACTGCAGGGATGTTATAACCTGTTCCTTACTGCAGGGATGTTATAACCTGTTCCTTACTGCAGGGATGTTATAACCTGTTCCTTACTGCAGGGATATTATAACCTGTTCCTTACTGCAGGGATATTATAACCTGTTTCTCACTGCAGGACAATTATAACCTGTTCCTTACTGCAGGGATATTATAACCTGTTCCTTACTGCAGGGATATTATAACCTGTTCCTTACTGCAGGGATATTATAACCTGTTCCTTACTGCAGGGATGTTATAACCTGTTCCTTACTGCAGGACAATTATAACCTGTTCCTTACTGCAGGGATATTATAACCTGTTTCTTACTGCAGGACAATTATAACCTGTTCCTTACTGCAGGGATATTATAACCTGTTTCTTACTGCAGGGATGTTATAACCAGTTCCTTACTGCAGGGATATTATAACCTGTTCCTTACTGCAGGGATGTTATAACCTGTTCCTTACTGCAGGGATGTTATAACCTGTTTCTTACTGCAGGGATATTATAACCTGTTCCTTACTGCAGGGATGTTATAACCTGTTCCTTACTGCAGGGATATTATAACCTGTTCCTTACTGCAGGGATGTTATAACCTGTTCCTTACTGCAGGGATATTATAACCTGTTCCTTACTGCAGGGATGTTATAACCAGTTCCTTACTGCAGGGATATTCTAACCTGTTTCTTACTGCAGGGATATTATAACCTGTTCCTTACTGCAGGGATATTATAACCTGTTTCTTACTGCAGGACAATTATAACCTGTTCCTTACTGCAGGGATATTATAACCTGTTCCTTACTGCAGGGATATTATAACCTGTTCCTTACTGCAGGGATATTATAACCTGTTTCTTACTGCAGGGATGTTATAACCAGTTCCTTACTGCAGGGATATTATAACCTGTTCCTTACTGCAGGGATGTTATAACCTGTTCCTTACTGCAGGGATGTTATAACCTGTTTCTTACTGCAGGAATATTATAACCTGTTCCTTACTGCAGTGATGTTATAACCTGTTCCTTACTGCAGGGATATTATAACCTGTTCCTTACTGCAGGGATGTTATAACCTGTTCCTTACTGCAGGGATGTTATAACCTGTTCCTTACTGCAGGGATGTTATAACCTGTTCCTTACTGCAGGGATGTTATAACCTATTCCTTACTGCAAGACAATTATAACCTGTTCCTTACTGCAGGGATATTATAACCTGTTTCTTACTGCAGGGATGTTATAACCTGTTCCTTACTGCAGGGATATTATAACCTGTTCCTTACTGCAGGGATGTTATAACCTGTTCCTTACTGCAGGGATGTTATAACCTGTTCCTTACTGCAGGGATATTATAACCTGTTCCTTACTGCAGGGATATTATGACCTGTTTCTTACTGCAGGACAATTATAACCTGTTCCTTACTGCAGGGATGTTATAACCTGTTCCTTACTGCAGGGATATTATAACCTGTTCCTTACTGCAGGGATATTATAACCTGTTTCTTACTGCAGGACAATTATAACCTGTTCCTTACTGCAGGGATATTATAACCTGTTCCTTACTGCAGGGATATTAAAACCTGTTCCTTACTGCAGGGATGTTATAACCTGTTCCTTACTGCAGGACAATTATAACCTGTTCCTTACTGCAGGGATATTATAACCTGTTTCTTACTGCAGGACAATTATAACCTGTTCCTTACTGCAGGGATGTTATAACCTGTTCCTTACTGCAGAGATGTTATAACCTGTTTCTTACTGCAGGGATATTATAACCTGTTCCTTACTGCAGTGATGTTATAACCTGTTCCTTACTGCAGGGATATTATAACCTGTTCCTTACTGCAGGGATGTTATAACCTGTTCCTTACTGCAGGGATGTTATAACCTGTTCCTTACTGCAGGGATATTATAACCTGTTCCTTACTGCAGGGATGTTATAACCTGTTCCTTACTGCAGGGATGTTATAACCTATTCCTTACTGCAGGGATATTATAACCTGTTCCTTACTGCAGGGATGTTATAACCTGTTCCTTACTGCAGGGATGTTATAACCTGTTCCTTACTGCAGGGATGTTATAACCTGTTCCTTACTGCAGGGATATTATAACCTGTTCCTTACTGCAGGGATATTATAACCTGTTCCTTACTGCATGGGAATTATAAGCTGTTCCTTACTGCAGGGCCATTATGACCTGTTCCTCTACAAGGAAGTATATACAGTTCAATGTGGATCAAGGTGTGAGGGGAATATTAAGCAGGCTAGATGGAGTATTGCCTTTCCAAAGGCACATTTTGGTTAAAAGAGTTGAAATGAAAGGTTATGTAGATCCCCCATATTTTGTTTTCTCCCACAATCCTTCCACCCAACCTCCAACACTACCATATTATCCGCCGCTGTCTTCTACGCCAAGTCAGCTCCACTTACAGTTAATCAACTCGGCTAACACGGCAACGGGAGGCCTTTTGAGCAGTGGGAAAGCCATAACTGGGGGGAGTGGAGTGTGGGGCTCCTTGATGGGACTATTTCATTCCATTTAAAGAGCAACATTCAGCCAGGCTGTTTAAATAAGCATCGCTAACGTACCTCAGGGGCTGCGGACGGGCATTATCTGTCACATTGGGCGCAGGGCCTCCCTCACCGACCCTCCCTCCCTTCCTCCATCTGTCTGGCAGCAGGATCTAATATTAGCAATGCTGATCCTGAGCCTATGACTACTGTGATTTAGCAGAGCCATGGATAGACATGGCAGCCATGACACTACTCTGTGGGCCTCATCTGCTTCTAAAAACGACCCAGACTCCCCTGTCTCAGAGAGAGAGAGAGTCGCTCCCCACCCTCAGCATGTCTCTAATGAGAAAGGCCAAGCTGGCAATATGGAGGTTCAGACATGTTTGTGTATCACTCTGAAGCCCAAGTGAAACAGGAACAGGAGACAATAGTCTCGGAGGACTGAAAGTTGCCTGCCACGCGCCATTACAGTTGGTGGCTGGAGAGACACGGCCCACGTTTGAGCGAGGTATTTAAATGAGGCTGCCACCACATCTGTGGGTCTGGGGGGGGGATCTTGTTGCAAGCCAAGGAGCCCGAGGCAGAGATGATGAGCTTGTGGGATCTGCCTGTGTTCAGCTTGGCCAGTTCCTCTCTGACTTCAATCAGATTCTCTGTTAGAGGAATTTAATTTGCATCACACGCCTCACTGGTCAACTCTCTCCGTTTTTATCAAAGCATTTTCAGAGCCATCACCCCTACTGACTAGACTACTCCTAGGCAGATTTGAAATGCAGTTCTGTATTTAGAGGTGAGAGATGGTGAACCCACCCGATTGTCTCAGCTATTTTGTTTTTCATCAGCAAAAAATATTTTTCAATTTCACTATTCCACACATGGCTGTATTTTGGGCCAAGTGAGGTTCTTTGAAAAGTGGCAGAATAGAATAGCCAGATTGACTTAACCTTTTTGGAGACCCACTCCACTTCCCCCCAACACCCACTCCACAGGAGCTCCATCCCAGGTAACCTTCTTCTCCTCTGGCAGAGCTGCCTATGAGAGAGCCGTCCCTGGGGATGAGTGCCAGCACCTCCTAACCTAATCGGACATGAAATCCTGTTAGGCGGCTAGCCGCCCAGGCCTGAGTTGATTGGGATAATCGTCTCAGACTGTCACGGCGTGATGCGGGACATGTGACGACGAGCTGTCATCCCTGGCACCATCCCACTGGTGCTGACCAGCACAGATGACCCTTCGTCCTTGACGAGGGGAACATGTGTCGCTTCACCTTCTGCCACTGTGTCCCCCAAAGACAATGATGGGAGTGAGGGAGGTACAATTTTGAAGTAGGTTTGAGATTGCCTGAGGTAGCGGCAGTGTTCCTCTAACTTTGATGGGATAGGAGGAACAGGGATGGCTGTTTTACCAGAGCCATTACAACAATACAGTCACCCTCCTTTAGTGTCCTTCATGCCTTCATGGAGAGCCGATCAAGCAGAGTTCCTTGAGACGTGTGAAATCATACAGTATGTGGTGATGAGGTCATAACTCCTCAGGTCATCAACATGGATGAACAGGTAGAGAGATGGATTTTAGGTCTGAAAGCACTCAGATGGAGAACATACAGCATACGTACCTGTCTCTGGAATCGACCGTGAGGCATTGATTTCATGATACTGTATGTGCATTTACTGTACTTGTCGCAGCGCACATTGAGCTGTGCTCTAGTCAAAGAGCTAAAGCTGCTATGTGTGGTTATAGTGCTGTGTGTCTCAGTAATGTGGAGGTAACTGTTGTAGATTGGCTCCAGTATACAGGAGGGTTGGATACGATACGCCGAGTTGTGTTCTGCCTCTGCAGGTGGTCTGTTAATTGTGCTTATTGGCTCTCCCCTCAATAAGGGAATTAGTGACGCTGTGATGGTTTCACTTGATGGAACACAAAACCTTTTCAATTTGTTCCCTGGTCATATTGTTGTTCACTCTTTCTTATTTCTCCATCCACGTATACCCTCTAGGCAACCTGGTAAACATGCTTGATTGATTATAAGCCGTAATGGCAAATGATGCCCCATTGAATGTTGTGTGTGGGCAGGCGTAGTGAAGTGGAATTGCGATGGACGAATAGAATAAATAGAAAGAGATGTATTTACGGCGGGCCTCTGTATGCGCACGTGTCTGTGTGTAGCAGGAATGCAGTCTAGTATCCACAACTATCCTCTATCGCTAATGTCAGCTTCCCTCCTCTGCAAAACATGTCATGAGTTAATACTGATGTTAGCGAGTTGCTGGGGAAGTCAGTTTTCAGCCCTGGCTGATTGCAGGAGAAGCCCATTTCCCTTGGCTGATGATGGTTTTCTGTGAGGTCATATGGGCAGTGATGCATGGTGACCAGACAGAATAATCACCCAATTACTGCTCCATTGTGCAGCGGTAGACACTGCTCTACAGAAGCCATGTCGACCACTGTGTTCCCCATTCAGCTGATAGAGAGCGAGAGGGAGAAAAGACCCCAGTGAATAAGCTTGGCTAATTGCGAATAGTCGTAGCTGGACAATCAAAGTCACACATGACAAATGAGAGGCTTTAAATGTTGAGAGATGATTGACAGTTGACACATTATCATGATTGATGATAGTAGTGGCTGGGGAAAAGGACCTTGCAAAAAAAAAGGTAACATTTTCAAATGAGAAATCACTTTTTTTACTTGTGAAATAGCTGTTTTCACATGTTGAGCTCAAATTTCACATGAGAAACCATATTTTCACCTATATTAAAATTTGAGTTCACATGTTAAAGCCACCTTTCACATGTGAGAAGAAAACCATGTGTTCTCACCCTGACCTTAAATGTTATGATGGGGGCAGCCCATCAGGAAGTCTAGGATTCAGTTGCAGAAGGAGGTGTTCCATCCCAGGCTCCTTAGCTTAGTGATGAGCTTGGAGGGCGCTATGGTGTTGAACACTGAGCTGTATTCAATTATCCTGGTGAAAAGGGCAGTGTGGAGTGCAGTAGAGACTGAGTCGTCTGTGGATCTGTTGTAGCGTTTTGCAAATTAGATTGGGACCATGGTTTCTGGAATAACGGTGTTGATGTGATCCGTGACCAGTTTTTCAAAGCAGTTCATGGCTACAGATGTGAGTGCTATGGTTCGGTAGTCATTTAGACACTTTACCTTGGCGTCCTTGGGCACAGGGACTATGGTGGTTTGCTTGCAACATGGGTCAGGGAGAGGTTGAAAATGTCAGTGAAGACACTTGCCAGCTTGTCAGTATCTGCTCTGAGGACGCTTCCTGGTAATCGATCTGACCCTGCTTTGAGTACGCATCCTGGTAATCCATCTAACCCTGCGACCTTGTGAATGTTAACCTGTTTAAAGGTCTTACTCACATCGGCTATGGAGAGCGTGATCGTACAGTTGTCCGGAACAGTTGGTGCTCTCGCGCATGGTTCAGTGTTGCTTGCCTCAAAGCGAGCTTACAAGGCATTTAGCTCATCTGGTAGACTGGCCTCACTGGGCAGCTCTCGTCTTCCCTTTTTAATCCGTGATAGTTTGCAAGCCCTGCCACATCCGACGAGCGTCAGAGCCAGTGTAGTAAGATTTCATCTTAGTCCTGTATTGACGCTTTGCGTGTTTGATGGATCGTTGGAGGGCTTAGCGGGATTTCTTATAAGCGTCCGGATTAGAGTCCCGCTCCTTGAAAGCGGGAGCTCTAGCCTTTAGCTCAGTGTGGATGTTGCCTGTAATCCATGGCTTCTGTTCGAGATATGTACATACGGTCACTATGGAGACAACTTTGTCGATGCACTGATAACGTAAACTTATCAATACCATCAGATGAATCCTGAAACATATTCCAGTCTATGCTAGAAAAACAGTCCTGTAGCTTAGCATCCGCTTCATCGGTCCACTTCCATACTGAGTGTGTCACTGGTACTTCTTGTTTGAGTTTTTTCTTGTATGCAGGAATCAGGAGAATAGAGTTATGGTCAGATTTGCCAAATGGAGCTTTGTATGCGTCTCTGTGTGTGGAGTAAAGGTGCTCTAGAATATTTATTTTTCTAGTTGCATAGGTGACATGCTGGTAAAAAAAGAACAAGAAAACGGATTGCAATATTCCTGCACTCAAATCCACGGCCAGCAAGAGCCCTGACTCTGGATGAGCATTTTCTTATTTGCTTATGGCCCTATACAGCTCGTTGAGTGCGGTCTTAGTGCCAGCATCGGTTTGTGGTGGTAAATAGACAGCTATGAAAAACACAAATGAAAATCCCCCACTCCAAAGTCAGAACCTCAACCAAGAACTGACGGGACGGATCCTGATGATGAGGATGAGGTCTGTAGTAAACCGACCCATTGAGGTCCAAAAACACCTTGGGAGAAGTGAGTGCAGAGAGGGGAGCCGCCAGGGTGCTGTAGCCCCGAATGAAGCCGTGGTCGAAATAAGCAAATCCCATGAAACATTTTAGCTGCATTCTGGATGTGGGTTGGGGCCAATCCACCTTCGCTCTCACCTTTTCAGGATCCATCTGAACACTCCCTTCAGCGATGACGTATCCCAGAAAGGAGATAGTGGACTTTTGCACTTATCAGCTTTCACAAACAACTGGTTTCTAGGAGGTACTGAAGGACTTGTCAGACATGGAGGATGTGTTCTTGAGCAAAATGGAAGAAACAAGGATGTCATCGAGGTAGACAAACACAAATCTATTCAACATGTCACGGAGCACATCGTTGACCAGGGCCTGGAACACTGCGGAAGCGATGGTGAGTCCAAACGGCATGACCAGGTACTCAAAGTGTCCGCTAGCTGTGCTGAAGGCCGTCTTCCACTTGTCTCCTTCACTTCCTGGAGAGGTTCGAAAGCTGAGGAGAGGAGTAGTAGAGGGTAGCGATTCTTCACTGTGATGACATTAAGGCCCCGAGAGTCAATACATGGGCGCAGGGTCTTGTCCTTTTTTTACCACAAAGAAGAACCCTGTGATGGCAGGGGAAGCAGGACAAATGCTCCCAGCAGCCAGAGAGTCCTCAATGTACTCCTCCATAGCCTTGGTCTCAGAGCCAGACAGGGAATATAGCCGCCCACGAGGCGGTGTTGTGCCCGGGAGGAGATCAATAGCGGCACGAGCCTTGCTGAACACCTCCAGGAGGTCCTGTTTTTTTGCGGGAACAGCAGAGAAATCCAAGGCTTTCCAGAGCCCGCAGGAGGACGTCCCGGGGCAGGCTGTGCCACTTTAAGGCAATGTGAAAGGCAGAATGGGTTCCAACCCAGGATAGAACCAGTGGTCCAGACAATAACAGGGTTGTGCCTCTGGAGCCATGAGAATCCCAAAACAACAGGAACATGGGGAGATTCAATGAGAAGAAGCTCTATGGACACTGCGATTGCCTGACACACGCAGGTTAATGAGTCCATCCAGTGCTCTGGAATCCATGGGAATGGAGAGGAGTTGGAGATATGGAGATATCAAGCTCTGATACTAGAGTAGCGTCCATAAAACTCTCATCAGCTCCAGAGTCTATGAGCACTCGGAGAGATTTAGACCTGTCACCCCACAGCAGAATGACATGGAAGAGAGTATGAGTAAATGGAGTTAGAAAACTCCCAGTATGGCCCACTACTCTTACCTAGTTGATGAGTCTGGTCTTTTAATGGAAAGGCGGAATTGTAATGTCCTTAGCACCACAATACATGCAACTGTTGGAGTTAAGCCTCTGTATTCGTTCCTGAGGCGACAGCCTAGCTCTGCCCCATTGCATAGGAACTGTAGAGAATTAGTTGCCTTCGATCCTCTCGGAAATGCATGCGTTGGGGACTTCCGGAGTTCTTCGGGGCAAGCAAGCAGCCGTGGATGAATGAGTGGGGCCAAAATCAGACCTCATCTCCCTCCTGCACTCCCGTAGACGTCCATCAATCCTTATTGTTAAGGCTATGAGAGAGTCGAGGTCCAGGGGTAACTCCCAAGCTGCGAGCTCGTCTTTAATCTCCTCGGATAGTCCATGAAGAAAGGTACCGAACAGAGACTCCGGGTTCCAGGCACTCTCGGCGGCCAACGTGCAAAAGTCTACTGCGTAGTCTGCCACACTACGGGGTTTTTAACATAATTGAAGTTGCTTTCTCGCTCACGGACACCGGAGAATCGAATACCTTCCTCACCTCCGTCATGAAATCTTCCAAACAAAGGCAAATGGTGGATTGATGCTCCCAAAACGCCATAGCCCAGGAGAGCACTTTACCAGACATTAGCGTTATAAGATATTCTTGAACGGTACGAAGAGGGCTGCAGCTCAAAGATGAGGGAGCACTGGGAAAGAAACGCCTGGTAGGTTCCAGGGTCCCCAACATAGCGCTCAGGAGGAGGTAGGCGGGGTTCTCGGGAAGCCAGGGTAGGCTGTACAAAATCTTCACTGGCAGGGGAATTACTGAGCATCCGGGAGGTCTCCGTTGGCATGCTGCCTGATAGATAGTCCATGGAATTGCTCTAGTACGTCTTGAAAACCTGGTCATGGCATCCCGACAGCGTATGGAGACCTTCCATAAGGCTCTGACGTAGCTCCTCATGTTTTGCAATGGTGGCTCTCTGCAGGGAGACAGCGTTGCGGGGAGACAGTCTGCTGGGTCAGTCATGGCCAGTTCATACTATAACGACACAGGGCAAGACCAATATGCAGACACAGGAGGCAGATGGTTCATTAAACAGTACTCGCAAAACACCAGTCTGTACATCAACAGTGAAGAGGCGACTCCGGGATGCTGGCCTTCTAGGCAGAGATGCAAAGAAAAAGCCACATCTCAGATTGGTCAATAAAAAGAAAAGACTAAGATGCTGCAAAAGAACACAGATACTGGATAGAGGAACTCTGCCTAGAAGGCCAGCATCCCGGAGTCGCCTCTTCACTGTTGATGTTGAGACTGGTGTTTTGCTGGTACTATTTAATGAAGCTGCCAGTTGAGGACTTGTGAGGCGTCTGTTTCTCAAACTAGACACTCTAATGTACTTGTCCTCTTGCTCAGTTGTGCACCAGGGCCTCCCACTCCTCTTTCTATTCTGGTTGGAGACAGTTTGCGCTGTTCTGTGATGGGAGTAGTACACAGCGTTGTACGATATCTTCAGTTTCTTGACAGTTTCTCGCATGGAATAGCCTTCATTTCTCAGAACAAGAATAGACTGACGAGTTTCAGAAGAAAGGTCTTTGTTTCTGGCCATTTTGAGCCTGTAATCGAACCCACAAACGCTGATGCTCCAGATACTCAACTAGTCTAAAGAAGGCCAGTTGTATTGCTTCTTTAATCAGGACAACAGTTTCAGCTGTGCTAACATAATTGCAAAAGTGTTTTCTAATGATCAATAAGCCTTTTAAAATGATGAACTTGGATTAGCTAACAAAACGTGGAACAACATTGGAACACAGGAGTGATGGTTTCTGAAAATGGGCCTCTGTACGCCTATGTAGATATTCCATTAAAAATCAGTCGTTTCCAGCTACAAAAGTATTTTACAACATTAATAATGTCTACACTGTCTACACTTTCTGATCAATTTGACATTATTTTAATGGACAAAAAAATAATTATTATTTCAATAACAAGGACATTTCTAAGTGACCACAAACTTTTGAATGGTAGTGTGTGTCACACGTATTTGACTTGTGAATTTTTATAAATGTGGTTTTTCACTTGTTCTTTTCACATGTTTTTTCACATGTTTTTTGTAAGGGGGGTTTGTTGGCTATATGAGTAGTGTGTGTGTGTTTGTGTGTTTGTGTGTGTCCCTCTGTCACGACTTCCTCCGAAGTTGGTGCCTCTCCTCGTTTGGGCGGCGTTGACTTCAACGGCTTTCTAGCCGCCACCGATCTACTTTTCTTTTTCCATTTGTTTTGTCTTTATTGTACACACCTGGTTTCCATTACCTTATAATTTATTCCCTATTTAACCCTCTGGTTCCCACATGGTTTTGTGCGTGTTTGTTCTTTGTTAAGTGGTCGCTCTTTTGTGTCGAGCTGGAATATTTTTCACTGTATGGAATTAGTTTGTGATTTATTTGAGTAAAGTACGTTTTTACTCCAGTTCTGTGTCCTGCGCCTGACTCTGTCCAACCCGCTGAAAACTGACACTTGACACCCTCTTGGGTTTTAGAGAGCGATGAGGTGCAGAAAGCATTAGACATGTAATCAGTGAGGCTGTTCATCTCTCCATTTGGGTGAATTAAATCCTGAGGGGGGAGCAAGGAGCCATGGAACTTTCCCTGGGGGCCTGGAGTGCTGCAGGCTCTCTCCTCCCTCACCCCTCTCCCTCACCCCGCTGCTAGCTTCCTCTAGAGCTGGGATAGCCTAGTGCCCAAACATGAAAGGGGGTCTGATACAATGAGAAAGGCCTTCCAAAGTAGATTGCATTTCATATCACTCTCTGTTCATCCTCATCTATTCCATAGTGCAAACAATCTTTTGTATAGTCTCTTTTGCTTTGCACCTTTAAACTGACCACCTGTCCCATATCTTTACCTCCCCCTGTCCACATCCTGTTCTCCTCTCTCCCATTGCCTTTCTGTCCATTTTATTGTGCCCTGTTGAATATATTGCTACCAATTGTGCCAAAGGAGTTGGTTTCCTATAATATGAAAATCTGACCTCATCTTGCTGAGGTCATAGGCAATAAACAGCTGACAAGAGGGTGGACCGACAGAGCTTGAAATTCTAATCTTCTTCCCAGACCCCTGTTGGTGTGTGGTGGTGGCCAGGGTCAGCTCTCTAGCTCTCTACCCTCGTGGTGGTCAGGTAAAGGGAAGAGACTGCAGAGACTGCCTCTCTCCCCTCTCCATCTCTCCCTCTCTCAGCATTGGATTTATTGATATTGACCTTTTGCTGAAATTAAGTGTGTGGATCCCAAGGTAGCCAGAGCAAAGTTTAAACCAATTAAAGAGCACTTCACCGATCAGCCAGGCAAGGGGAGAGCTGTCCTCCAGGATGGCCTTAGTCAAATTAAAATAATTTGCACTGTATCAAAGCCTGCTCAGAGGGCAAACAACCTAAATGATCTCATTAGCTCAGTCATCTTTAAGAAAAGGAAAAAAACTATTATGACAGCAACTGTACTGTATTCTATGAATTCAATTTATTCTAAGAATAATCTAAGAGTAATGTAAATGTCGGTTGAGAGTGATGGGCCAGTAATCGAAAGGTTGCTGGTTCGAATCCCAGAGCCTGGCAGGTGAAATATATGTTGATGTGCCCTTGAGCAATGCACTTAACCTTAATTGCTCCTGTAAGTCACTCTGGATAAGAGTGTCTGCTAAATGACTAGAATGTAAATGTAACGTAAGCATTACAGTTTCAGACAAGGAAGGTGATCTCTGGTATCCAGGCCTAGCTACAGTAGAGTACATCCAAACTGCAGTACAACACACACATTAGACAGTCAAAGCAGCACTAAGGGGATCAGACCTAAGGATGGTGTCTTTGAAACACGGAGGTCTAATGCACTTAAAGCAGGCCAGATCGATGTGTGAGGGAGGGCTGACAACCATGAAGGACACGGGTCTCTGTATCCAGTGCTGGAGAACATAAGGACTGTCATGCCAGTGAAAATGGTAACTAACAGAATTATTTGAGAAAGTGGTAACTAGGCTCCCTGCCAGCAGGAGGGAGAGCGACCAGGCAATATTTTTCTTATGCACTTGGAGAATTATGTATTTCAAACAGGGGACACTTTACATTGTGTTAGTCATTACCTGCCTCTCCTGTTCACACGTTGCATCACATTACCTGAGATGAAGGTACAACCTGTCAGTTATCCACTATCACACCTCTACTTAGATTGAGGAGAACACTCAGATAATATTAATTCTGCATTGCTGATGAGATCATCAAAAAGCACTTGAAATGGAAGATTCATTGCAAACAATTATAGGCTCAACTATAACAGTAGGATCAAAGCAATTACATATCGTTTACAATTCAACAACTACTAATGAGCATGTGTAAATAATCATGCCTTGTTGAAGACTTGTTTGCTGTCTAATACGTACAGTTGAAGTCGGAAGTTTACATACACCTTAGCCAAATACATTTAAACTCAGTTTTTCACATTTCCTGACATTTAATCCTAGTACAAATTCCCTGTCTTAGGTCAGTTAGGATCACCACTTTATTTTAAGAATGGGAAATGTCAGAATAATAGTAGAGAGAATGATTTGTATTCTATGAATTCAATTTATTCTAAGGATAATCTAAGAGTAATGTAAATGTCGTTTGAGAGTGTTGGGCCAGTAATGTCAGAATAATAGTAGAGAGAATGATTAATTTCAGCTTTCATTGTTCTCATCACATTCCCAGTGGGTCAGAAGTTTACATACACTCAATTAGTATTTTGTAGTATTGCCTTTAAATTGTTTAACTTGGGTCAAACATTTCAGGTAGCCGTCCACACGCTTCCCACAATAACTTGGGTGAATTTTTGCCCATTCCTCCTGACAGAGCTGGTGTAACTGAGCCAGGTTTGTAGGCCTCCTTGCTCGCACACGCTTTTTCAGTTCTGCCCACAAATGTTCTGTAGGATTGAGGTCAGGGCTTTGTGATGGCCACTCCAATACCTTGACTTTGTTGTCCTTAAGCCATTTTGCCACAACTTTGGAAGTATGCTTGGGGTCATTGTTCATTTGGAAGACCCATTTGCGACCAATCTTTAATTTCCTGACTGATGTCTTGAGATGTTGCTTCAATATATCCACATAATTTTCCTCCCTCATGATGCCATCTGTTTTGTAATGTGCACCAGTCCCTCCTGCAGCAAAGCACCCCCACAATATGATGCTGCCACCCCCGTGCATCACGGTTGGGATGGTGTTCTTCGGCTTGCAAGCCTCCCCTTTTCTCCTCCAAACATATCGATGGTCATTATGGCCAAACAGTTATATTTTTTGTTTCATCAGACCAGAGGACATTTCACCAAAAAGTGCGATCTTTGTCCCCATTTGCAGTTGCAAACCATAGTCTGGCTTTTTTATGGCGGATTTGGAGCAGTGGCTTGTGGATATAGATACTTTTGTACCTGTTTCCTCCAGCATCTTCACAAGGTCCTTTGCTGTTGTTCTGGGATTGATTTGCACTTTTTGCACCAAAGTACATTCATCTCTAGGAGACAGAACACGTCTCCTTCCTGAGCGGTATGACGGCTGCGTGGTCCCATGGTGTTTATACTTGCGTACTATTGTTTGTACAGATGAACGTGGTACCTTCAGGCGTTTGGAAATTGCTCCAAAGGATGAACCAGACTTGTGGAGGTCTACTTTTTTTCTGAGCTCTTGGCTGATTTCTTTTGAATTTCTCATGATGTCAAGCAAAGAGGCACTGAGTTTGAAGGTAGGCCTTGAAATACATCCACAGGTAAACCTCCAATTGACTCAAATTATGTCAATTAGCCTATCAGAAGATTCTGAAGCCATGACATAATTTTCTGGAAATGTCCAAGCTGTTTAAAGGCACAGTCAACTTAATGTATGTAAACTTCTGACCCACTGTAATTGTGAATCAGTGAATTTTAAGTGAAATAATCTGTCTGTAGACAATTGTTTGAAAAATGACTTGTGTCATGCACAAAGTAGATGTCCTAACCTACTTGCCAAAACTATAGTTTGTTAACAAGAAATGTGTGGAGTGGTTGAAAAACTAGTTTTAATGACTCCAACCTAAGTGCATGTAAACTTCCGACTTTATCTGTATGTATGGTGGGTAGGTGTAGGCCTATGACTGGCTGGCTGGAAATACCACTGATCACCCTAAGTGACCAGAACTGTAATGTTTACGTGAGCATGTGTAACAAATCATGGCATGTTGAGATTCATTTTGATATAGACCCGTTTGTTCATCTCAGTCTACTTTAGCCAATGTGAACTTTATCATTCAGGCTGGGAGGCCCTGCTGCTCCCAAGGTGACGGATGGTTATGTAGAGTTCTGCATATAAACAGGTCTGTCAGTCTACCAGACACGCTGTACGCTTTGACACAGCACCGTACTGCAGTCGGAATATAGAAGATCCTTTAGCGGCAAAACACAAAGGAAGCGGAGTGGAACTGTGGCGGCTAAACTGTATTTTGATTGTAAATGGAGGTCTGAGGTGGTGGTGGTGTCTTCTCCAGGGCCAGCAGGGGGCTGCCCACCCCACTTCGGCTGCACGGGGGCACAGCTCTGTAAACTTTGCACAAGTTGTCATCAGAAAACCATGGACAGACTGATTTATGTGCATATTTAAACATGTTTGCATTTATTCATGAGTTTGTCTATTTGTTCACTTTGTTGTTGTCATGACATGTTGACTTTTGGCTCTGGAGCCGTGGAATCAACTGGAGCTATTAATGTGCACGTCCTTAACTTTAGCTCTATTGTCTATCTGTGCTCTGAGAAAAGGTTGCCATGGTGTTAAAAATAGGGGTTGTTGTGGTTGTAACCAAGATCAATAAGAGCCAAAAACGTTGACATTGAAAACAGCTAGTGGATAGTTTGCATTTTTTTCTTTTCATTATCTTCCATAAATATACAATATATTGCCTTTGTTTTTTGAGGTTACGTTTGATGTTTAGTGTGTGTGGATTGTAACAATGCCTTTGACATGACTGTGGTCTTAGACGAACAAGCAATCACACATTGTTGTACTGTAGGTCAGTTTGATTGTTCGGCTTTAGCTTAACACCCTCAAGGGATCCTCAGAGGACCATTCATTGCCTTGTATCAGAGAGCTCTGGCGGTTGCATCCGGTCCTGAAAGAGGAAGGGGTCAAAAGGTAAATGATGAAGCTCATTCTTTAAACAGAGAACATCAAATAAGCTAGAGATCAATGTCCCATATTAAGAACATAAATGATCCTCTAAGGAAGTGTTTCCTGTGTGTGTAGCTGTGCGTGCCTTCAAAAGCTGTTTTGACTGCATTTAACGAAGACTGCCATTGCATCACAGTATGTCAGGGTTCAAACTGGTGCAGTCTTTCAATTCCGTATTCAATATAAATATTGTGTTGCCATTGAATAACCTCATTTATTGCCTGTTTCACTTTCAGTCTTATCTTCTATATCACTCTTAAGGTCATTTAAAACTGAATGCCATCACATCCCAACGGGAGCCAGCAGCATACACTGCATGTCAAAACTCCTTTAGAGATGACAGGAGGGATGAGAATCAAATCGTCCTCCATGCTTTGAATAAATCTGCCCGCCAAGCATAATTCCAATCAGAAACATAATCGCCTAAATGTTTGTATTCATCAACCCTGCCACCTCTGTTAATCCATGCCTTCGCTCACCTCTCCCTGGCACCTCGAACTCAAATGGCTTTTTCCACGTAGAAAGCCATGAATATGTAATGGCATTCTGAATCATGGTAAAGATTCTAGCCGGTGCCTCACAAAAGGTTTCCATTTTTGAACATGTAAATATGGCGGAGACAATTACTAGAAGCGTTTCTTCCATCAGTGATTCACCACTATAGTGATGCCTCTCAGCTCTTAGGCGATTTGTACTCCCATCATACTATTTGTCATATGTCATTGTAGCAACACTTTACTTAAAATACCCCCTATAACAAATCACAAATACTGTATTCTTAAGTGTAATATTAGCATTATGTTAAGCATGGATAATACTAGTGGAATAAACATGTATCGTAGTGGCTGTTCACCACTGACCTTGGAGACACAGAGAGATATCTTGTTCAGAGAAGTATGTTTGAGGTAAGACCAGAGTGCATGTTGGAAAGTGAGAGAAGTGCTACCCCCCATTGGGAGAGGGAACTGAGTGTGTCGTAGGGAGTCATCTCAACCCAGAGGAATTGGCTTCCCCCTCTCAGCCAGAAACCAAGGAGCGGATGAAGAGAGGGTGAAGCCAAGCTGAACTGGATCCGAATGGGCTTGTAGTCGTTGTATTCATCCCGTGGCTTCATTTATAACCGTCACTCATAACCGTTATAAGTGTACATTTCACACGAAATATCAGCACCTTCTGAAGACGGGTAGGATGAGGCTATATTATTGATCTCCCAGGTAGAACCATTTGGGGTTGATATCCAAATGTTGCTCGAGTGGTCATGTCTGAGGTTCTGTCTAGCAGCTAACAGCAATGGAGGAAAGAGATGACTATACTGCACTCACCCACGACACAAAATGACATGAATGTAACAGGGTTGACGATTTCATCTTAAATCAGCCATAAATATTGTGATAAGGGAAACAAATGGAAGCTTGTTGTGTGCAGGGAGAGGCAATTGAAGCAAGCTTCACAAAAAAATGAAATTGCTAAAGCATTTCTATCCTGTGTATCTATGGGTAACAGGGTTTGTATGTTGGCCAACTCAGTTTTACACCACAAAATACCAGAATAATGTCAAAAAAGAGTAGAGTCATCTCACCTGCTATAACACTATGATTTGACTATTAGATGTTCAATAATTATTTTGAAAAAATATTTAAAGGAATAGTTTCACCATATTAAAACGAGAGTGCGTTCACGTAACAGGGTTGACCCAAATAAGGGACAGGTTGTTGTTTTTGCACTTCAAATTACAGATGTAAATTAATCACTTATCACATAAAATAAATACTAATTCTCAGAAATGACTTTGTCAAAGCAACCAAATAAATAGAGCTTTTTAATGATGATGAAAACCTTGGGAATTAAGGGGGGGGGGGTCAAGTGGGTCAAAATCTTCCTGGAAGTCACAGAATACTGAATTTTGGCATTTATTGAATTCTCTATGTGGTCAATATTAAAGGGCACTTCATTGAATATAACAGACTTTGCACAATTAATTTATACTTAAAATATCAAAGGGATGCAAAAGGCACTCATTTCGTGGAACAACCCTGGAATCCAACCGTTAACAATGCTGCAGGTCTGTGTTTATCATGCAGAGATGACTGAACAACATCCATTGATGTGTGGAGTCAGATTGGATATGGCATACTTGTACTTTGAACCCCAAAGTAAAAACACATTTGCTGTTACTTTTCAGATCTCTTGTCATATCCGCTCCTCAACACTGTCAGGGCATTAGAATCCTTTATAGATTGGTCATTTGCATTTTGTCTGTATCACTGCTAGCGTTGAATGGCGGGAACCGGGTTACTGAGATTTACCAAGATTTACCGCCCAAAACCACTCCCTTTTCCTGGGATAAATAACTGCGAGACACCGGTAAATTAACAGCAGGATGTGACATGGAACTGCGTATGTGGTGTCTAAATCTACCTTCTCAACGGCCTTCTCTCTGCTCTCTGCATGATGAATCATCAATGCTCAGGGACAGACAGTCTATCTCAGTATGGAGCACACTTCACAATGCATGTAGACCTATCATCTCATCACGGTCACTTTTTTTCTTGTGACAGATAGGCCTACATTTAGTGCAGCATAGCCCATGCTAGAGTAATATACTGAACCAAAATAGAAATGCAACATGCAAGAATTTTAAGACTTACAGTTCATGTAAAAAAAATATGAAATCAGTCAATTGAAAAAAATTATCTATGGATTTCACATGACTGGGCAGGGGTGAGGGCACTCGGAGTGTGGTTTCAGTAAAACAACCTCAAAGGAGATGATCGTCGACTTCAGGAAACAGCAGAAGGAGCACCCTCATATCCACTTCGACGGGACAGCAGTGGAGAAGTTGGAACGTTTAAAGTTCCTCGTCGTACACATCACAGACAAACTGAAATGGTGCACACACACAGACAGCGCCTTTTCAATCTCAGGAGGCTGAAGAAATTTGACTTGTCACCTAAAACGCTCACAAACTTTTACAGATGCACAATTGAGAGCATCCTGTCAAGCTGCATCACCGCCATGTACGGCAACTGCATCGCCCACAACCGCAGGGATCTCCAGAGGGAGGTGCGATCTGCACAACGCATGACCGGGGGCAAACTACCTGCCCTCCAGGACACCTACAGCACCCGATGTCACAGGAAGGCCAAAAAGATCCTCAAGGACACCAGAGCGAGCCACTGCCTGTTCACAACTGTTACCATCCAGAAGGCGAGGTCAGTACAGCTGCATCAAAGCTCGCCCAAGAGACTGAAAAACAGCTTCTATCTCAAGGTCATCAGACTGTATAATAGCCAGCACTAACACAGAGAGTCTGCTGCCTACATGCAGACTTGAAATCATTGGCCACTTAAATAAATGGATCACTACTCACTTTAATAATGCAACTTTAATAATGATTACATATCTTGCATTACTCATACTCATTACTCATATGTACAGTTAAAGTCGAAAGTTTACATGCACTTATGTTGAAGTCATTAAAACTTGTTTTTCAACCACTCCACAAATTTCTTGTTAACAAACTATACTTTTGGCAAGTCGGTTAGGACATCTACTTTGTGCATGACACAAGTCATTTTTCAAACAATTGTCTACAGACAGATTATTTCACTTAAAATTCACTGTATCACAATTACAGTGGGTCAGAAGTTTACATACACTAAGTTGACTGTGCCTTTAAACAGATTGGAAAATTCCAGAAAAAGATGTCCTGGCTTTAGAAGCTTTTGATAGGCTAATTGACATCATTTGAATTAATAGGATGTGTATATTGGGATGTATTTCAAGGCCTACCTCTTTGCTTGACATCTGTACAAAAAATAGTACACAAGCATAATTCCATGGGATGATGCAGCCGTCATACCGCTCAGGAAGGAGACGCATTCTGTCTCCTAGAGATGAAAGTACTTTGTTGCGAAAGGTACAAATCAATCCCAGAACAACAGCAAAGGACCTTGTGAAGATGCTGGAGGAAACACATACAAAAGTTTATCTCAATACTTTGTTATATACCCTTTGTTGGCAATGACAGAGGTCAAACGTTTTCTGTAAGACTTCACAAGGTTTTCATAAACTGTTGCTGGTATTTTGGCCCATTCCTCCATGCAGATCTCCTCTAGACCAGTGATGTTTTGGGGCTGTTGCTGGGCAACACAGACTTTCAACTCCCTCCAAAGATTTTCTATGGGGTTGAGATCTGGAGACTGGCTAGGCCACTCCAGGACCTTGAAATGCTTCTTACGAAGCCACTCCTTCATTGCCCGGGAGGTGTGTTTGGGATCATTGTCATGCTGAAAGACCCAGCCACGTTTCATCTTCAATGCCCTTGCTGATGGAAGCAGGTTTTCACTCAAAATCTCACGATACATGGCCCCATTCATTCTTTCCTTTACACGGATCAGTCGTCGTGATCCCTTTGCAGAAAAACATCCCCAAAGCATGATGTTTCCACCCCCATGCTTCACAGTAGGTATGGTGTTCTTTGGATGCAACTCAGCATTCTTTGTCCTCCAAACACGACAAGTTGAGTTTTTACCAAAAAGTTATATTTTGGTTTCATCTGACCATATGACATTCTCACAATCTTCTTCTGGATCATCCAAATGCTCTCTAGCAAACTTCAGATGGGCCTGGACATGTACTGACTTAAGCAGGGGGACACGTCTGGCACTGCAGGATTTGAGTCCCTGGCGGCGTAGTGTGTTACTGATGGTAGGCTTTGTTACTTTGGTCCCAGCTCTCTGCAGGTCATTCACTCTGGTTCTGGGATTTTTGCTCACGGTTCTTGTGATCATTTTGATCCCACGGGGTGAGATCTTGCGTGGAGCCCCAGATCGAGGGAGATTATCAGTGGTCTTGTATGTCTTCCATTTCCTAATAATTGCTCCCACAGTTGATTTCTTCAAACCAAGTTGCGTACCAATTGCAGATTCAGTCTTCCCAGCCTGGTGCAGGTCTACAATTTTCTTTCTGGTGTCCTTTGACAGCTCTTTGGTCTTGGCCATAGTGGAGTTCGTAGTGTGACTGTTTGAGGTTGTGGACAGGTGTATTTTATACTGATAACTGATAACTGATAACTATACTGATAGCGTGGTTGTTATTCATGTTTTTTAATGAAGAAAACTATACATGAATAAACTAACAAAACAATAAATGTGAGAAAACCTAAACAGCCTATCTGGTGAAAACAAACACTGAGACAGGAACAATCACCCACAAAACACTCAAAGAATATGGCTGCCTAAATATGGTTCCCAATCAGAGACAACGATAAACACCTGCCTCTGATTGAGAACCACTTCAGGCAACCATAGACTTTTCTAGACAACCCCACTATACCACAATCCCAATACCTACAAAAATCCCAAGACAAAACACACCACATAATAAACCCATGTCACACCCTGGCCTGACCAAAATAACCCCCCCCCCCCCCCCCCCCCCCAAGGTGCGGACTCCCGGCCGTACACCTAAACCCATAGGGGAGGGTCCGGGTGGGCGTCTGTCCACGGTGGCGGCTCCGGCGCGGGACGTGGACCCCACTCCAACAAAGTCTTAGTCCGCATGCATTGCGTCCTTAGATTGGCAACCCTCGCCGCCGACCTTGGCTTAGTAACCCTAACCAAGAACCCCACTAGACTGCGGGGCAGCTCGGGACTGAGGGTCAGCTCAGGACTGAGGGACAGCTCGGGACTGAGGGTCAGCTTGGGACTGAGGGGCAGCTCGGGACTGAGGGGCAGCTCAGCACAGAGAGGAAGCTCAGCACAGAGAGGAAGCTCAGGCAGGTTAATGGCACTGGCAGATCCTGGCTACTTGGTGGTTCTGGCAGATCCTGGCTAACTGGCAGTTCTGGCAGATCCTGGCTGAATGGCGGATCCTGGCTGAATGGCGGATCCTGGCTGAATGGCAGATCCTGGCAGACTGGCGGCTCTGGCTGATCCATGCAGACTGGCGGCTCTGGCTGCTCCATGCAGACTGGCGGCTCTGGCTGCTCCATGCAGACTGGCAGCTCTGGCTGCTCCATGCAGACTGGCGGCTCTGGCTGCTCCATGCAGACTGGCGGCTCTGGCTGCTCCATGCAGACTGGCGGCTCTGGCTGCTCCATGCAGACTGCCGGCTCTGGCAGCTCCATGCAGACTGGCGGCTCTGGCAGCTCCATGCAGACTGGCAGCTCTGGCAGCTCCATGCAGACTGGCAGCTCTGGCAGCTCCATGCAGACTGGCAGCTCTGGCAGCTCCATGCAGACTGGCAGCTCTGGCAGCTCCATGCAGACGGGCAGCTCTGGCAGCTCCATGCAGACTGGCAGCTCAGGCAGCTCCATGCAGACTGGCAGCTCTGGCAGCGCTGAACAGGCGGGAGACTCTGGCAGCGCTGAACAGGCGGGAGACTCCAGCAGCGCTGAACAGGCAGGAGACTCCGGCAGCGCTGTAGAGGAGGAAGGCTCTGGCAGCGCTGGACAAGCATGAGACTCTGGCAACGCAGAACAGGCGGTCCGGCAGCGCTGTAGAGGAGGAAGGCTCTGGCAGCGCTGGACAGGCGAGGCGCACTGTAGGCCTAATGGTGCGGGAGCACCGGTGTCGAGGTAATTGAGGTAATTATGTACATGGGGGGGGGCAAATAGTTTGGGTATCAATTTGATAATCTGTCCAGGAGTCTTATGGCTTGGGTGGTAGAAGCTGTTTAGAAACCTCTTGTACCTAGACTTGGAGCCCCGGTCAACACTTCACATGCGTTTATATTTTTGTTCAGTGTACATAAAGACCCAATGCACATCCAATTTGCACATCACCATCTGGCTTTCAGGGTCACACAATTATTTTATTGTGAAGATGATCTTTTTTAAATTGCAGCTGCAGAGTTTGAAAACAGCCTATCACTAAAATATCATTGCTTTAAATCAGTGCACGCCTGAGCCCTCTCACACAGTCTTTCGCTCCAGCAATTCCATTCAAATTGCATCCAAAATAGATAATCCTGTTCAAGATGTATATACTGTGTGTATGTATAGATGTCCTAGCCTACCTATTTCAGGTAATAAATTCAATGCAGCATTAGCCTTGAATTTAGCTAATGAATGATGGGTTATGCATAATAAGCTTCTAATGTATAGCCTCTGTCTCTTGCGCAAAACGCATGCACCTGGGATCCTCTTCAGCTCTTTGAGTCTCATGCAGGAAAAGCTATGGTAGAATAGCGTTCTGCACATTGTTTGGGGTTGAATTTCTTATACCAATAGACTATTCGAAGAGGGACGAAAGCTCTTGTTTTCTGATTGTTAAAAAAAGCAGCCAATATAACTCAAAGGTACTTTGAAGGAATAGCAGTTATTTATTCAGACCCATAACCATTCAATCTTCTTGAAGAGAAGTGAAAGCCGTCTGCATCTTTTTCTCCTCATATTTTATTAAAGTATGTCAGAAGTATGAAGATAAGGACAACTGTTGAAAGCGAGGACAGAATGAAGCAACAATAGAGAGAATGCTAATAACATTAGGGGAAATATTATGAAACATATATATGCGTGAGCCTGCTAATTATACAAATTGGCCCTGTTAAACAGTATTTAAAAATTAAAATCAAATTCACTAGCCTATACTTTTAACTTTGTAGGTCGTATGTGCTACACCAGAATGATCATGGTTTGAATGAGGTTTCGTAATTCCAGGTCATGTCATACAGTACAATACAATACAGTACTGTAATACAGTTCACACTCAAAAAGAAACGCCTACTGTAGTTTTTTTGTAATTTATTTACCCATGAGAGCATTTAACTAGCTACTTCTATGGGCTTTTGTGTTTTTCTGTCATGTGTAATGTGCAGTAGCCTATTCGGAAAGTGTTCAGCCCCATTATCAATCTACGTACAATAACCCATCATGACAAAGCAAAAACAGTTTTTTAGACATTTTTGAAAATGTATTAAATATACAAAACTAAAATATCACATTCACATTGTCACGTCCTGACCTTAGTTCCTTTTTTATGTCTCTATTTTGGTTTGGTCAGGGCGTGAGTTGGGGTGGGGATTCTATGTTTTTCATTCATTCATTTTGTTCTGTGTGTTGTATTTCTATGTGTTTGGCCTGGTATGGTTCCCAATCAGAGGCAGCTGTCAATCATTGTCTCTGATTGAGAACCATACTTAGGTAGCCTGTTCCCACCTGTGTTGGTGGGTAGTTGTTTTCTGTTTTTGTATTCTGTACCAGACAGAACTGTTTCAGTTTCATTCATTCTCTTTTGTTGTTTTTTCATTCAGTGTTCAATTCATTAATAAAGATGAACACGTACCACGCTGCATCTTGGTCCTCACCTTCTTCCACCAACAGCCGTTACATACATAAGTATTTAGACCCTTTACTCAGCACTTTGTTGAAGCACCTTTGGCAGCAATTACAGCCTTGTGTCTTCGGTTTGACGCTACAAGCTTGGCACCTGTATATGTGAAGTTTCTCCCGTTCTTCTCTGCAGATCTTCTCAAGCTCTGTCAGGTTGGATGGGAAGCGTCCCTGCACAACTATTTTCAGGTCTCTCCAGAGATGTTCGATCAGGTTCAAGTCAATGCTCTGGCTGCGCCACTCAAGGACATTGTCTTGGTTGTGTGCTTAGGGTGGTGGTCCTGTAGGAAGGTGAACCGTCGCCCCCAGTCTTAGGTCCTGAGTGCTCTGGAGCAGGTTTTCATCAAGGATCTCTCTGTATTTTGCTCCTTTCATCTTTGTGAAGTGGAAAGGTCTAGGAGCAACAACGGCTCAGCCATAAAGTGGTCAGCCACACAAGCTCACAGAACGGGAGAGGAAGCGCATAGCATGTAAAAATTGTCTGTCCTCGGTTGCAACACTCACTAGCCAGTTCCAAACAACCTAGTTCCAAACGGCCTCTGGTAGCAACGTCAGCACAATAACTGTTAGTCGGGAGCATCCTGAAATAGGTTTCCATGGCCAAACAGCCACACACAAGCCTAAGATCACCATGCGCAATGCCAAGCGTAGGCTGAAGTGGTGTAAAGCTCGCCGCCATTGGACTCTGGAGCAGTGGAAACGCGTTCTCTGGAGTGATGAATCACGCTTCACCATGTGGCAGTCTGACGGACGAATCTGGGTTTGGTGGATGCCATGAGAACGCTACCTACCCCAATGCATAGTGCCAACTGTAAAGTTTGGTGGAGGATTAATAATGTCCTTGGGCTATTTTTCATGGTCTGGATTATGTGCTCCAACTTTGTGGCAACAGTTTGGGAAAGACATTTTCCTGTTTTAGCATGACAGTGCCCCTGTGTACAAAGTGAGGTCCATACAGAAATGGTTTGTCTAGATCGGTTTGGAAGAACTTGACATTCCTGCACAGAGCCCTGACCTCAACCCCAGCGAACACCCTTGGGATGAATTGGAATGCTGACTGTGAGCCAGACCTAATCGCCCAACATCAGTGCCCAACCACACTAATGCTCTTGTGTCTGAATGTGTTCCAACATCTAGTGGAAAGCCTTCCCAGAAGAGTGGAGGCTATTATAGCAGCAAAGGGGGACCAACTCCATATTAATGCTCATGATTTTGGAATGAGATGTTCGACGAGCACGTGTCCACATACTTTGGTCATGTAGTGTATGTAATGGATAACGATACAATCATTTTGTTTTTTTTGGGCTTGGCCTCATAAAATGTTCATCAGGCTTGAATGTTCTATCAAATCTTGAATGAATTCCGGACATAGGCCTATTTATATGCTTTATATCCTTTTTGAATGACACTACCTGTTTTGGTGGGAAAAGCCAGGTAACCTGGGAGAAAAGTGATTATATTTCCATTTAGATTATCTATCTATGATTTGTCCCCTGTTCGTAATATTAATGGTGACTTGGCCTGGCCTTGAGACAGGCAGATTAACTCGTCTGCAATGAACCTTGCAAAGTAGTCAACGGCAAGGTTCTGGACACATCAATCCAATCCTTGGCCACCATTAAACACACATCAATCCAAGGTGAGGGGAAAGGTAATGGAAGATGCCCTGATAATTGATGGGCCAGGAGAAAGGAGGACAAGCTCACTGTGATCCCCCTGGCCATCGGACTGATGCATTCCTGCCACGTGATCTGTGATGTCCACTCTCACCCCTCTGGCCATGACTATGTGCACTGGACTGGTGAGATCTACATCTGCTCAGTTCAGTTACTGTACATACAGAAACAATGGGAAATTGTTGGATAATTGGGTAATGTATTATGTTTTATTTTAATCCATGTCACAACCTTCCTTTAAGTCCTTTGAGATCATCCTGTGGCTAGAAATGCCAATGCTCTGTACACTCCAATTCATCTTCTTCTGCTTTCCTTTATCCCTGAGTGCTTTGACACAGAGTTAAAATTCACGTTGTATAATGTGTTGTATCCAGCAATCCCCCAAGCTTGTTCATTGATCACTGTCTGAGTTGTTGTTACAACCAAGAGCACAATTGCTCAAATTTGTTTTGTGTAATTCTGGCAGAAATTAGCGCTATTTTGAAATTACCTGTGTTACACACCGTGTGTTTTGTACATTTTGGGGTGTTTGTAATTGTTAAGCATCAGTGTTCCGTCTCCCTGAGGTGTTGTCTTCCATTCTGTTCCCCAGCTGTGCCTCTCCTTCATTTCTCTGCAGTGGATCTCTCTGCATCAAGGCTGGCTCATCAGCCCCGGCATGGGAGCGGTGAGGGATGGAGGGGAAGAGGGAGGAGGGATGGAGGGGAAGAGGGAGGAGGGATGGGGGAAGAGGGAGGAGGGATGGAGGAGGGATGGAGGAGGGATGGAGGAGGGATGGAGGGATGGAGGGGAAGAGGGAGGAGGGATGGAGGGGAAGAGGGAGGAGGAATGGAGGAGAAGAGGGAGGAGGGATGGAGGAGGGATGGAGGGGGTGGAGGGGAAGAGGGAGGAGGGATGGGGGAAGAGGGAGGAGGGATGGAGGAGAAGAGGGAGGAGGGATAGGGGAAGAGGGAGGAGGGATCGAGGGGAAGAGGGAGGAGGGATGGGGGAAGGGGGAGGAGGGATGGAGGAGAAGAGGGAGGAGGGATGGACAAGGGATAGAGGGGAACAGGGAGTAGGGATGGAGGGGAACAGGGAGGAGGGATGGAGGGGAAGAGGGAGGATGGAGGGACGGAGGGGAGGAGGGAGTAGGGATGGAGGGGAAGAGGGAGGAAGGATGGAGGGATGGAGGGGAACAGGGAGTTGGGATGGAGGAAGGGGTGGAGGGGAAGAGGGAGGAGGGATGGAGGGGAAGAGGGAGGAGGGATAGGGGAAGAGGGATGAGGGATGGAGGGGATGGAGGGGAAGAGGGAGGAGGGATTGGGGAAGAGGGAGGAGGGATGGAGGGGAAGAGCGAGGAGGGATGGAGGAGGAATGGAGGGGATAGAGGGGAAGAGGAAGGATGGAGGGGAAGAGGGAGGAGGGATGGAGGAGGGATGGAGGGGAAGAGGGAGGATGGATGGAGGAGGGATGGAGGGGATGGAGGGGAAGAGGGAGGAGGGATGGAGGGGAAGAGGGAGCAAGGATGGAGGAGGGATGGAGGGGATGGAGGGGAAGAGGGAGGAGGGATGGAGGAGAAGAGGGAGGAGGGATGGGGGAATAGGGAGGAGGGATGGAGGGGAAGAGGGAGGAGGGATGGAGGAGGGATGGAGGGGATGGAGGGGAAGAGGGAGGAGGGATGGAGGGGAAGAGGGAGCAAGGATGGAGGAGGGATGGAGGGGATGGAGGGGAAGAGGGAGGAGGGATGGAGGAGGGATGGAGGGGATGGAGGTGAAGAGGGAGGAGGGATGGAGGGGAACAGGGAGGAGGGATGGGGAAGAGGGATGAGGGATGGAGGAGAAGAGGGAGGAGGGATGGGGGAAGAGGGAGGAGGAATGGAGGAGAAGAGGGAGGAGGGATGGAGGAGGGATGGAGGGGATGGAGGGGAAGAGGGAGGAGGGATGGGGGAAGAGGGAGGAGGGATGGAGGAGAAGAGGGAGGAGGGATACGGGAAGAGGGAGGAGGGATGGAGGGGAAGAGGGAGGAGGGATGGAGGAGAAGAGGGAGGAGGGATGGAGGAGGGGTGTAGGGAGGAGGAGGGATGGAGGGGATGGAGGTGAAGAGGGAGGAGGGATGGAGGGGAACAGGGAGGAGGGATGGGGAAGAGGGATGAGGGATGGAGGAGAAGAGGGAGGAGGGATGGGGGAAGAGGGAGGAGGAATGGAGGAGAAGAGGGAGGAGGGATGGAGGAGGGATGGAGGGGATGGAGGGGAAGAGGGAGGAGGGATGGGGGAAGAGGGAGGAGGGATGGAGGAGAAGAGGGAGGAGGGATACGGGAAGAGGGAGGAGGGACGGAGGGGAGGAGGGAGTAGGGATGGAGGGGAAGAGGGAGGAAGGATGGAGGGATGGAGGGGAACAGGGAGTAGGGATGGAGGAAGGGGTGGAGGGGAAGAGGGAGGAGGGATGGAGGGGAAGAGGGAGGATGGAGGGACGGAGGGGAGGAGGGAGTAGGGATTTAGGAGGGGATGGAGGGGAAGAGGGAGGAGGGATGGAGGGGATAGAGGGGAAGAGGGAGGAGGAATGGAGGGGATAGAAGGGAAGAGGAAGGATGGAGGGACGGACGGAGGGGAGGAAGGAGTAGGGATGGAGGAGGGGATGGAGGGGAAGAGGGAGGAGGGATGGAGGGATGAGGGGAGGAGGGAGGAGGGATGGAGGAGGGGATGGAGGGGAAGAGGGAGGAAGGATGGCGGGATGGAGGGGAACAGGGAGGAGGGATGGAGGGATGGAGGGATGGAGGGGAAGAGGGAGGAGGGATGGAGGGATGGAGGGGAAGAGGGAGGAGAGATGAAGGAGGGGATGGAGGGGAAGAGGGAGGAGGGATGGAGGGATGGAGGGGAACAGGGAGGAGGGATGGAGGGATGGAGGGGAAGAGGGAGGAGGGATGGAGGGATAGAGGGATGGAGGGGAAGAGGGAGGAGGGATGGAGGGATGGAGGGGAAGAGGGAGGAGAGATGAAGGAGGGGATGGAGGGGAAGAGGGAGGAGGGATGGAGGGATGGAGAGGAACAGGGAGGAGGGATGGAGGGATGGAGGGGAAGAGGGAGGAGGGATGGAGGAGGGGATGGAGGGGAAGAGGGAGGAGGGATGGAGGGATGGAGGGATGGAGGGGAAGAGGGAGGAGGGATGGAGGGATGGAGGGGAAGAGGGAGGAGGGATGGAGGAGGGGATGGAGGGGAAGAGGGAGGAAGGATGGCGGGATGGAGGGGAAGAGGGAGGAGGGATGGAGGGGAACAGGGAGGAGGGATGGAGGGATGGAGGGATGGAGGGGAAGAGGGAGGAGGGATGTAGCGATGGAGTGGAACAGGGAGGAGGGATGGAGGAGGGATGGAGGGGAAGAGGGAGGAGGGATGGAGGGATGGAGGGGAACAGGGAGTAGGGATGGAGGAGGGGATGGAGGGGAAGAGGGAGGAGGGATGGAGGGATGGAGGGGAAGAGGGAGGAGGGATGGAGGGATGGAGGGGAAGAGGGAGGAGGGATGGAGGGATGGAGGGGAGGAGGGAGGAGGGATAGGGGAAGAGGGAGGAGGGATGGAGGGGAAGCGCGAGGAGGGATGGAGGAGGAATGGAGGGGATAGAGGGGAAGAGGAAGGATGGAGGGGAAGAGGGAGGAGGGATGGAGGAGGGATGTAGGGGATGGAGGGGAAGAGGGAGGATGGATGGAGGAGGGATGGAGGGGATGGAGGGGAAGAGGGAGGAGGGATGGAGGGGAAGAGGGAGGAGGGATGGAGGAGAAGAGGGAGGAGGGATGGAGGAGGGATGGAGGGGATGGAGGAGAAGAAGGAGCAGGGATGGGGGGAAGAGGGAGGAGGGATGGAGGGGAAGAGGGAGGAGGGATGGAGGAGGGATGGAGGGGATGGAGGGGAAGAGGGAGGAGGGATGGAGGGGAAGAGGGAGGAAGGATGGAGGATGGAGGAGGGATGGAGGGGATGGAGGGGAAGAGGGAGGAGGGATGGAGAAGAAGAGGGAGAAGGGATGGAGGAGGGATGGGGGGATGGAGGGGATGGAGGGGAAGAGGGAGGAGGGATGGGGGGAAGAGGGAGGAGGGATGGGGGGAAGAGGGAGGAGGGATAGAGGGGAAGAGGGAGGAGGGATGGAGGGGAAGAGGGAGGAGGGATGGAGGAGGGATGGAGGGGATGGAGGGGAAGAGGGAGGAGGGATGGAGGGGAACAGGGAGGAGGGATGGGGAAGAGGGAGGAGGGATGGAGGAGAAGGGGGAGGAGGGATGGGGGAAGAGGGAGGAGGAATGGAGGAGAAGAGGGAGGAGGGATGGAGGAGGGATGGAGGGGGTGGAGGGGAAGAGGGAGGAGGGATGGGGGAAGAGGGAGGAGGGATGGAGGAGAAGAGGGAGGAGGGATAGGGGAAGAGGGAGGAGGGATCGAGGGGAAGAGGGAGGAGGGATGGGGGAAGGGGGAGGAGGGATGGAGGAGAAGAGGGAGGAGGGATGGACAAGGGATAGAGGGGAACAGGGAGTAGGGATGGAGGGGAACAGGGAGGAGGGATGGAGGGGAAGAGGGAGGATGGAGGGACGGAGGGGAGGAGGGAGTAGGGATGGAGGGGAAGAGGGAGGAAGGATGGAGGGATGGAGGGGAACAGGGAGTTGGGATGGAGGAAGGGGTGGAGGGGAAGAGGGAGGAGGGATGGAGGGGAAGAGGGAGGAGGGATAGGGGAAGAGGGAGGAGGGATGGAGGGGATGGAGGGGAAGAGGGAGGAGGGATTGGGGAAGAGGGAGGAGGGATGGAGGGGAAGAGCGAGGAGGGATGGAGGAGGAATGGAGGGGATAGAGGGGAAGAGGAAGGATGGAGGGGAAGAGGGAGGAGGGATGGAGGAGGGATGTAGGGGATGGAGGGGAAGAGGGAGGATGGATGGAGGAGGGATGGAGGGGATGGAGGGGAAGAGGGAGGAGGGATGGAGGGGAAGAGGGAGCAAGGATGGAGGAGGGATGGAGGGGATGGAGGGGAAGAGGGAGGAGGGATGGAGGAGAAGAGGGAGGAGGGATGGGGGAATAGGGAGGAGGGATGGAGGGGAAGAGGGAGGAGGGATGGAGGAGGGATGGAGGGGATGGAGGGGAAGAGGGAGGAGGGATGGAGGGGAAGAGGGAGCAAGGATGGAGGAGGGATGGAGGGGATGGAGGGGAAGAGGGAGGAGGGATGGAGGAGAAGAGGGAGGAGGGATGGAGGAGGGATGGGGGGGATGGAGGGGATGGAGGGGAAGAGGGAGGAGGGATGGGGGGAAGACGGAGGAGGGATGGGGGAAGAGGGAGGAGGGATAGAGGGGAAGAGGGAGGAGGGATGGAGTTGAAGAGGGAGGTGGGATGGAGGGGAAGAGGGAGGAGGGATGGAGGAGGGATGGAGGGGATGGAGGTGAAGAGGGAGGAGGGATGGAGGGGAACAGGGAGGAGGGATGGGGAAGAGGGATGAGGGATGGAGGAGAAGAGGGAGGAGGGATGGGGGAAGAGGGAGGAGGAATGGAGGAGAAGAGGGAGGAGGGATGGAGGAGGGATGGAGGGGATGGAGGGGAAGAGGGAGGAGGGATGGGGGAAGAGGGAGGAGGGATGGAGGAGAAGAGGGAGGAGGGATACGGGAAGAGGGAGGAGGGATGGAGGGGAAGAGGGAGGAGGGATGGGGGAAGAGGGAGGAGGGATGGAGGAGAAGAGGGAGGAGGGATGGAGGAGGGGTGGAGGGGAACAGGGAGTAGGGATGGAGGGGAACAGGGAGGAGGGATGGAGGGGAAGAGGGAGGATGGAGGGACGGAGGGGAGGAGGGAGTAGGGATGGAGGGGAAGAGGGAGGAAGGATGGAGGGATGGAGGGGAACAGGGAGTAGGGATGGAGGAAGGGGTGGAGGGGAAGAGGGAGGAGGGATGGAGGGGAAGAGGGAGGATGGAGGGACGGAGGGGAGGAGGGAGTAGGGATTTAGGAGGGGATGGAGGGGAAGAGGGAGGAGGGATGGAGGGGATAGAGGGGAAGAGGGAGGAGGAATGGAGGGGATAGAAGGGAAGAGGAAGGATGGAGGGACGGACGGAGGGGAGGAAGGAGTAGGGATGGAGGAGGGGATGGAGGGGAAGAGGGAGGAGGGATGGAGGGATGGAGGGGAGGAGGGAGGAGGGATGGAGGAGGGGATGGAGGGGAAGAGGGAGGAAGGATGGCGGGATGGAGGGGAACAGGGAGGAGGGATGGAGGGATGGAGGGATGGAGGGGAAGAGGGAGGAGGGATGGAGGGATGGAGGGGAAGAGGGAGGAGAGATGAAGGAGGGGATGGAGGGGAAGAGGGAGGAGGGATGGAGGGATGGAGGGGAACAGGGAGGAGGGATGGAGGGATGGAGGGGAAGAGGGAGGAGGGATGGAGGGATAGAGGGATGGAGGGGAAGAGGGAGGAGGGATGGAGGGATGGAGGGGAAGAGGGAGGAGAGATGAAGGAGGGGATGGAGGGGAAGAGGGAGGAGGGATGGAGGGATGGAGAGGAACAGGGAGGAGGGATGGAGGGATGGAGGGGAAGAGGGAGGAGGGATGGAGGAGGGGATGGAGGGGAAGAGGGAGGAGGGATGGAGGGATGGAGGGATGGAGGGGAAGAGGGAGGAGGGATGGAGGGATGGAGGGGGAGAGGGAGGAGGGATGGAGGAGGGGATGGAGGGGAAGAGGGAGGAAGGATGGCGGGATGGAGGGGAAGAGGGAGGAGGGATGGAGGGGAACAGGGAGGAGGGATGGAGGGATGGAGGGATGGAGGGGAAGAGGGAGGAGGGATGGAGGGATGGAGGGGAAGAGGGAGGAGGGATGGAGGAGGGATGGAGGGGAAGAGGGAGGAGGGATGGAGGGATGGAGGGGAACAGGGAGTAGGGATGGAGGAGGGGATGGAGGGGAAGAGGGAGGAGGGATGGAGGGATGGAGGGGAAGAGGGAGGAGGGATGGAGGGATGGAGGGGAAGAGGGAGGAGGGATGGAGGGATGGAGGGGAGGAGGGAGGAGGGATGGAGGAGGGGATGGAGGGGAAGAGGGAGGAAGGATGGCGGGATGGAGGGGAACAGGGAGTAGGGATGGAGGAGGGGATGGAGGGGAAGAGGGAGGAAGGATGGAGAAGGGATGGAGGGGATAGAGGAGTGATGCAGAATGCTTGAGGGGTGCATGGAATGTAGGGGGTGGAGGAGGAATAGAAGTATGGAGTGATGGAGGAGGAAGTGAGGAGGATGCTCTCCTCTCTCTCTCACCTGCTGCTGCCCCACACATCCCGTTGATATCCCACCCACAACTCCCCCTGGATCTAAGGATTAAACGTGTAAGGGAAGATTTACTATGCTTTGCTTTACCCAGGGCTTAAAATGGCAAAAAAACAACACATTCAAATCACAAAGGAGGCTACAATTGATTGTTTTTTCAAATGTTTTCTAGCACATGTGGTGAATAGATTGGATATACAGTCAAAGTCCATAATGATTGTCACCCTTGTTAAAGATGAGCAAATAAGACTGTAAAATAAATAATACAAATACTGAGCTATGCTCTATTTTGGGGGAAAATTATATTATTTTATATGAATGAATTGCTCAGAGAAATATATTTTATTTAATAACTAACAAAAAAAATCTCAAAAAGATTTGTCAAATTATTGTCACCCATTTTTTCACTACGCTAGCACCCTCGCTTTGTGAGGATAACGGCACTGAGCCGTTATGTAAAATGTTTAATGAGATTGTAGAACACATTGAGCCGTTATCTAAAATGTTTGATGAGATTATAGAACATATTGAGCCGTTATCTAAAACATTTAATGAGATTGTAGAACACATTAAGCCGTTATCTAAAACATTTAATGAGATTGTAGAACATATTGAGCCGTTATCTAAAATGTTTAATGAGATTGTAGAACACATTGAGCCGTTATCTAAAATGTTTAATGAGATTGTAGAACATATTGAGCCGTTATCTAAAACATTTAATGAGATTGTAGAACATATTGAGCCGTTATCTAAAATGTTTAATGAGATTGTAGAACACATTGAGCCGTTATCTAAAATGTTTAATGAGATTGTAGAACACATTGGGAGGGATCTTCATGAACTTCTTTGAGGAAAAGATTATGATTATTAGAAAGCAAATTACGGACTCCTCCTTAAATCTGCGTATTCCTTCAAAGCTCAGTTGTCCTGAGTCTGCAAAACTCTGCCAGGACCTAGGATCAAGAGAGACGCTCAAGTGTTTTAGTACTATATCTCTTGACACAATGATGAAAATAATCATGGCCTCTAAACCTTCAAGCTGCATACTGGACCCTATTCCAACTAAACTACTGAAAGAGCTGCTTCCTGTGCTTGGCCCTCCTATGTTGAACATAATAAACGGCTCTCTATCCACCGGATGTGTACCAAACTCACTAAAAGTGGCAGTAATAAAGCCTCTCTTGAAAAAGCCAAACCTTGACCCAGAAAATATAAAAAACTATCGGCCTATATCGAATCTTCCATTCCTCTCAAAAATTTTAGAAAAGGCTGTTGCGCAACAACTCACTGCCTTCCTGAAGACAAACAATGTATACGAAATGCTTCAGTCTGGTTTTAGACCCCATCATAGCACTGAGACGGCACTTGTGAAGGTGGTAAATTACATTTTAATGGCATCGGACCGAGGCTCTGCATCTGTCCTCGTGCTCCTAGACCTTAGTGCTGCTTTTGATACCATCGATCACCACATTCTTTTGGAGAGATTGGAAACCCAAATTGGTCTACACGGACAAGTTCTGGCCTGGTTTAGATCTTATCTGTCGGAAAGATATCAGTTTGTCTCTGTGAATGGTTTGTCCTCTGACAAATCAACTGTAAATTTCGGTGTTCCTCAAGGTTCCGTTTTAGGACCACTATTGTTTTCACTATATATTTTACCTCTTGGGGATGTTATTCGAAAACATAATGTTAACTTTCACTGCTATGCGGATGACACACAGCTGTACATTTCAATGAAACATGGTGAAGCCCCAAAATTTCCCTTGCTAGAAGAATGTGTTTCAGACATAAGGAAGTGGATGGCTGCAAACTTTCTACTTTTAAACTCGGACAAAACAGAGATGCTTGTTCTAGGTCCCAAGAAACAAAGAGATCTTCTGTTGAATCTGACAATTAATCTTAATGGTTGTACAGTCGTCTCAAATAAAACTGTGAAGGACCTCGGCGTTACTCTGGACCCTGATCTCTCTTTTGAAGAACATATCAAGACCATTTCAAGGACAGCTTTTTTCCATCTACGTAACATTGCAAAAATCAGAAACTTTCTGTCCAAAAATGATGCAGAAAAATTAATCCATGCTTTTGTCACTTCTAGGTTAGACTACTGCAATGCTCTACTTTCCGGCTACCCGGATAAAGCACTAAATAAACTTCAGTTAGTGCTAAATACGGCTGCTAGAATCCTGACTAGAACCAAAAAATGTGATTATATTACTCCAGTGCTAGCCTCTCTACACTGGCTTCCTGTCAAAGCAAGGGCTGATTTCAAGGTTTTACTGCTAACCTACAAAGCATTACATGGGCTTGCTCCTACCTATCTCTCTGATTTGGTCCTGCCGTACATACCTACACATACGCTACGGTCACAAGACGCAGGCCTCCTAATTGTCCCTAGAATTTCTAAGCAAACAGCTGGAGGCAGGGCTTTCTCCTATAGAGCTCAATTTTTATGGAACGGTCTGCCTACCCATGTCAGAGACGCAAACTCGGTCTCAACCTTTAAGTCTCTACTGAAGACTCATCTCTTCAGTGGGTCATATGATTGAGTGTAGTCTGGCCCAGGAGTGGGAGGGTGAACGGAAAGGCTCTGGAGCAACGAACCGCCCTTGCTGTCTCTGCCTGGCCGGTTCCCCTCTTTCCACTGGGATTCTCTGCCTCTAACCCTATTACAGGGGCTGAGTCACTGGCTTACTGGGGCTCTCTCATGCCGTCCCTGGAGGGGGTGCGTCACCTGAGTGGGTTGAGTCACTGATGTGGTCATCCTGTCTGGGTTGGCGCACCCCCCCCCCCCCTTGGGTTGTGCCGTGGCGGAGGTCTTTGTGGGCTATACTCAGCCTTGTCTCAGGATGGTAAGTTGGTGGTTGAAGATATCCCTCTAGTGGTGTGGGGGCTGTGCTTTGGCAAAGTGGGTGGGGTTATATCCTTCCTGTTTGGCCCTGTCCGGGGGTGTCCTCGGATGGGGCCACAGTGTCTCCTGACCCCTCCTGTCTCAGCCTCCAGTATTTATGCTGCAGTAGTTTATGTGTCGGGGGGCTAGGGTCAGTTTGTTATATCTGGAGTACTTCTCCTGTCCTATTCGGTGTCCTGTGTGAATCTAAGTGTGCGTTCTCTAATTCTCTCCTTCTCTCTTTCTCTCTCTCGGAGGACCTGAGCCCTAGGACCATACCTCAGGACTACCTGACATGATGACTCCTTGTTGTCCCTAGTCCACCTGGCTGTGCTGCTGCTCCAGTTTCAACTGTTCTGCCGTATTATTATTCGACCATTCTGGTCATTTATGAACATTTTAACATCTTGGCCATGTTCTGTTATAATCTCCACCCGGCACAGCCAGAAGAGGACTGGCCACCCCACATAGCCTGGTTCCTCTCTAGGTTTCTTCCTAGGTTTTGGCCTTTCTAGGGAGTTTTTCCTAGCCACCGTGCTTCTACACCTGCATTGCTTGCTGTTTGGGGTTTTAGGCTGGGTTTCTGTACAGCACTTTGAGATATCAGCTGATGTACGAAGGGCTATATAAATACATTTGATTTTTACTATTCCTCCATACAGAATCCTTCCAGATCATTGATATAATTTGTCTGCTCTTGTGGACTGCCCTCTTCAATTCAAACCACAGGTTTCAATGGGGTCTGGAGACTGAAACGTTTGATTTTGTGGCCAATTAACCGTGTCAGCTCCTTGGCAGTGGCAACCAGGTTTTTGGCAAACATTTCCTGGTACTTGGTAGAGTTCATGAAACCATTCATTGACCTTAACAAGGGCCCCCGGACCAGTGGAAGCAAAATAGTCAGATAACATCAAAGATCCACCACCATATTTTTCCATCGGTATGAGGTACTTTTCTGCATACGCTTCCACTAGTGTGCGTCACCTGACCATAGCGACGGTTCCAATCGAAGTGCCAGTGGCGTTTATCAAACTCCCGGCAGTGCTATGGTCGGATGACATGAAAATAGAGCTTGGGTTTGGCGTTGACAAATATATAATCTCAGAAGCACGCGCATGCGCTTTACGATTCAGACCAGGCGGTGTCAGCACACATAATCTGCAGCTGGATGCATCTCGTATTTGTTGCTCATCTTTATCAAGGGCGCCAATAATTATGTACCTGACTGTATGTTGACACTTAAACTCAGCAAAAAAAGAAACGTCCCTTTTCCCTGTCTTTCAAAGATAATTGTTAAAAATCCAAATAACTTCACAGGTCTTCATTGTAAAGGGTTTAAACACTGTTTCCCATGCTTGTTTAATGAACCATAAACAATTAATGGACATGAACCTGTGGAACAGTCGTTAAGACGCTAACAGCTTACAGACGGTAGGCAATTAAGATCACAGTTATGAAAACTTAGGACACTAAAAAGGCCTTTCTATTGACTCTGAAAACACCAAAAGAAAGATGCCCAGGGTCCATGCTCAACTGCGTGAATGTGCCTTAGGCATGCTGCAAGGAGGCATGAGGACTGCAGATGTGACCAGGGCAATAAATTGCGATGTCCATACTGTGAGACGCCTAAGACAGCGCTACAGGGAGACAGGATGGACAGCTGATCATCCTCACAGTGGCAGACCACTTGTAACAACACCTGCACACTTGAAAGCATCAATACCAGTCCTGTAGGTCTTCGCGACAGATAAATGGCAAAATATACTGGTGGGGTTTTTCGCCATACGTTCAGTGGTGCAACAATGCATAAAAAAAAGTACATTTCTTGGAATGGAGTTCGTACATCATATGGACCTGCAATATGAATCATATTTGAAGATAACATGCTGTTTGTAAATGGATTGAATTTGCTTTCATTTGATTATAATCTGGATTAAAGCGTTTCATCCTCAGTGCGGTGCTCACTACTTGTTAGAGCTTCAATACCTTAACATCATTTCCCACAGCCTATATACATCCAATCCCATATTTTCCCCATCTCCTGAATGAGATCAAAAAGATTGTTTCATGCATTCAATAACAAATACTGTGATAAACATGGGTTGTGGTTACATATCACAACAGCATCAAGCATCATTGAATATTAGTGTGAAATGCATATCATTTGATCTTCCACACCTCTGTAAGAGCCACTCTCTCCACGCCATGCAGGATCTAGAAATGGAATCGGGAGTATACTATTCAGACTTTGGACTGCTCAACCCCTGTCCACATACAGTACCAAGCACTGTGTTTGTAGCCAGAGCTATACAGTTTGTTTTGGTGTATGGCATGGCATTGCTTTAACTAGTTGGTTGTAGCAGGCAAGAGCCAATGAATTATTAATCCTGTGGCCTCATTTGGGACTTGTAAGTAATGGTTTATAAGTACAGAGTGCAAAAATGCAGCAGTATCTGGCTTTAAAAAACAAAACAGCACAGTGAAGCCAGACTGGTTGGGTGCACCGGGGTGCGGAAATGTGTGTTGTGAAGCGTGGTCTCTGGACAAACGAGGGTACAAACATTTGTTTTTACATATTTGTTTCGCATGTGCCTTTAATGTTCCATTTCCATGAAGCCATCTTTTTTTCTGTTTTTACTAGCGGCAGTCACAGCGGGCGAGGGTGGGTTGGATGGAGGGGTAGAGAGAGGATCACCAGGCATTCGCTGTTCTCATTTGCTGGAGTCCTCTGCTCTGCTCTGTATCCCAGCTCGGCTCTAGCCTTGATTATATTCCTGCCCTGGTGTCCAAAGCTTGAGGGAGAACTGAGGTGACAGCCTGGACTGACCTGCTCTCCTCACCTGGGTGCCCGTCTCTCCGCACAGCTGGTGTTTACTCTGCTGCAGGCCTGGGAAGGCACACACACACACTGCAGCATGCTAATGTGCTCCTCAGACAGACACACATACAGACAGACAGACGCACAAGCACACACACACAGACAGACAGACAGACAGACAGACAGACAGACAGACAGACAGACAGACATACATACAGACAGACAGACAGACAGACAGACAGACAGACAGACAGACAGACAGACAGACAGACAGACAGACAGACAGACAGACACACATACAGACAGACATACAGACAGACAGACGCACATACATACTTACATACATCCATACAGACATGGATGTATGGCTCTCTCTCAGTGTGTGTTGTTTAAATTGAGTGAATGTTTGCCATGTCGTGTTCAAGCATTCTTTAGTGGTTCCCATCAATACATGCCACATCCTGTTTGTGTATTTCAGGGTAATACAACGCCTCCTACCCTGCCTTCGACAGTATACAGTGATCCGAGGGAATGAAAAGGGCAAAATGTCGATGGCAGAAGCCAAATAGAAGTGTGCATAGTCAGCTTTTTCCCTCCTTTTTTAATCAAAATTTGTTTCCATTTTGAACACCAAACATTCTAGTGGAGTGATGAGAATGACCGATTGTCTGAATAGTGAGCGTTCAGTAAAGGTCTTGGTGGACACTGAAAAGGACATTTCAAGTGGCACAGTATAGTAAGATATTAAAGCTAGAGTGACAGGGTTTGTATTGTAGCTCTATTGTTTCCCTGAAATATGAATAAAATAGATGTGACATGTTTTATTGTTTTCCCAAAGCCCTGATTTGATTTAGAGCATCATAATGATTAACATTTTCAATCCACTCAGTTATTGTATGCATTAAACATGTATACAGTGTACATAAGACAAAGCACAGATAATACGCCCATATGGACTTATTTACAGTGTGTTCAGATCTTTTCTGCAATTTAGTGTCATATAATTACACTGTAAACCTGAATACATTAACATTCCATATGACTCATTTTCCTTTCAGTTGAAATGTGGTGTAGAGACAGCCTGAAAACCAGCACAAATGCATACACATCTCTCTCTCTCTCTCTCTCTCTCTCTCTCTCTCTCTCTCTCTCTCTCTCTCTCTCTCTCTCTCTCTCTCTCTCTCTCTCTCACACACACATAAACAGACATTGGAGCAAAACGTTCTTAGAGACCTTTGATGTAAGCATGCCATGATGAATAAGAAGGTTATGCAAATATGCATGAATCTGCTGGTGGAAAGTATGGTCCCAGTAGTAGGGCCATGTGACCCTGGGCTGAAGTTGGGGTGTCTTAAGAATAACTATCAATGAGTGACATCTCCCAGCAGCCCCAACGGTGGGCCCTGTACCATCCCCATACAGGCTGATGACACGGACTGGAGAATGCTCTTTCTCTACTGCAGCACAACAAACTGTCTGAGTGGCCCTGGCTCTCTTAAAAAAAGAGAACTAAGTGTAATTGAAACAAAATGGATGAGAAAATACATTGAGTAAGACATTTTTTTTTCTTCCCCCATGTAGTAATTTATTTCTCCCATTTGCAAACTAGAGTAATGTTTTTCCAGGGGGAATATAGATTTTTTATTTATTAAGCATTGGGAAATAACGAGACGATGCACCCAGGAGTAATAGGAGCCATTTTGTTAAGGAGATTAAGCAATGCTAAGCTTGTTGTGTGATGTGGTGTGGGGCCGTGCAGGAAGGGAGAGGTAGACAAGGTGGTCTTGTTGTTGTTGTTGTAACTATCTCTCAGTATCTACAGACTGCCAGCCAGCACTGTGCACTGGTGACTTCCCTGGGATCAGTGTGCTACCATGGTGGAGAGGGGATATTGGGAGCGAGCTCTTTCGTTTTGAATGTTATGTTGAAACAGAGCAGGCTGCAGTGCCTCAGGTAACCAAGCATTCTTGTGCATTAGCATTTCCTTACAACATGATGGGAAACAGGGAAACTGGGGAGCCGCAAACCCCTTAGCATGACAAAATTAGCTGGATGGATGGCAGGGAGAGTGGATGATATGCTGCAGTGAAAGAGGGGATATTATACTGTACTGTATGCTTGAACCATTCTCTTCAATACTGAAACAATTCGTAGCGTATCTAGGGCCTGTATGTATTTATTGCTTCCTACTGCCACTCTTTGTCTAAGAACCATGAGAGCATAATTTTTGTTTCATTCTTCCTTGCATGAAGATTAGAACATGTCATTTCATGTCGTCTCCAACTTACGCACCAGCACACAAGTGGCCTAACTTACATTACATTAGATCCCATAGTACAACACCAGTCTCAAGATTAGAGGTTTAATCTACACTGCTTCCAGCATTGTTTCACCTTTATTTAACCAGGTAAGTTCTCATTTACAACTGCGACTTGGCCAAGACAAAGCAAAGCAGTGTGACACAAACAACACAGAGTTACAGATAGGATAAACAAACGTACAGTCAATACACAATAGAAAAATCTATGTGTAGTGTGTGCAAATGTAGTAAGATTAGGGAGGTAAGGCAATAATAAATAGGCCAAAGTGGCAAAATAATTACAATTGAGCAATTAAACACTGGAGTGATAGATGAATGTGCAAGTAGAGATACTGGGGTGCAAAAACAATGTGGGGATGAGGACGTAGGGTGGGCTATTTACAGATGGGCTGTGTACAGGTACGGTAAGCTGCTCTGACAGCTTGTGCTTAAAGTTAGTGAGGGAGATATAAGTCTCCAGCATCAGTGATTTTTGCAATTCGTTCCAGTCATTGGAGCAGAGAACTGGAACTGGTTGGCTTTGGGGATGACAAGTGAAATATACCTGTTGGAGCGCGTGCTATGGGCGGGTGCTGCTATGGTGACCAGTGAGCTGAGATAAGGTGGGGCTTTACCTATTGAAGACTTATAGATGACCTGGAGCCAGTGAGTTTGGCAACAAATATGAAGTGAGGGCCAGCCAACGAGAGCATACAGGTTGCAGTGATGGGAAGTATATGGGGCTTTGGTGACAAAACAGATGGCACTGCATTGACTACATACAATTTGCTGAGTAGAGTATTGGAAGCTATTTTGTAAATGGCATCGCCAAATTCAAGGATCGGTAGGATAGTCCGTTTTACGAGGGTATGTTTGGCAGCATGAGTGAAGAATGCTTTGTTGCGAAATAAGAAGCTGATTCTAGATTTCATTTTGGATTGGAGATGCTTAATGTGAGTCTGGAAGGAGAGTTTACAGTCTAGCCAGACACCTAGGTATTTGTAGTTGTACACAAGTCAGAACCGTCCAGAGTAGTGATGCTAGACAGGCGGGCGGGTGCGGGCAGCGATCAGTTGTAAAAGCATGCATTTAGTTTTACTTGCATTTAAGAGCAGTTGGAGGCCACGGAAGGAGTGTTGTATGGCATTGAGGCCCGTCTGGGGGTTTGTTTACATAGTGTCCAAAGAAGGGCCAGAAGTATACAGAATGGTGTCGTCTGTGTAGAGGTGGATCAGAGAATCACCAGCAGCAAGAGCGACATCATTGATGTATACAGAGAAAAGAGCCGGCCAGAGAATTGAACCCTGTGGCACCCCCATAGAGACTGCCAGAGGTCCGGACAACAGGCCCTCCGATTTGACACACTGAACTCTATCTGAGAAGTAGTTGGAGAACCAGGCGAAGCAGTCATTTGAGAAACTAAGGCTGTTGAGTCTGCCAATAAGAATGCAGTGTTTGACACTGCATCGAAAGCGTCGAAAGCGTTGGCCAGGTCGATGAAGACGGCTGCACAGATTGCATAGCGGAGAAGGTACGTTGGATTCGAAATGATCGATGATCTGTTTGTTAACTTGGCTTTCAAAGACTTTAGAAAGGCAGGGTAGGATAGATATAGATCTGTAGCAGTTTGGGTCTAGAGTGTCACCCCCTTTGAAATGGGGGATGACCGCGGCAGCTTTCCAATCTTTAGGGATATTAGACGATACGAAAGAGAGGTTGAACAGGCTAATAATAGGTGTTGCAACAATTGCGGTGGATCATTTTAGAAAGAGAGGGTCCAGATTGTCTAGCCCGGCTGATTTGTAGGGGTCCAGATTTTGCAGCTCTTTCGGAACATCAGCTATCGGGATTTGGGTGAAGGAGAAATGGGGAGGCTTGGGCAAGTTGCTGTGGGGGGTGCAGAGCTGTTGACCGGGGTAGGGGTAGCCAGGTGGAAAGCATGGCCAGCCGTAGAAAAATGCTTTTTGAAATTCTCGATTATCGTAGATTTGTCGGTGGTGACAGTGTTTCCTTGCCTCAGTGCAGTGGGCAACTGGGAGGAGGTGCTCTTATTTTCCATGGACTTTACAGTGTCCCAAAACCTTTTTGAGTTTGTGCTGCAGGATGCAAATTTCTGTTTGAAAAAGCTAGGCTTTGCTTTCCTGATTGCCTGTGTATATTGGTTCTTCCATGAAAAGTTGCATATCATGGGGGCTATTCGATGCTAATGCAGTACGCGACAGGATGTTTTTGTGCTGGTCAAGGGCAGTCAAGTCTGGAGTGAACCAAGGGCTATATCTGTCCTTAATTCTAAATTTTTTGAAAGGGGAATGCATATTTAAGATGGTGAGGAAAGCACTTTTAAAGAACAACCAGGCATCCTCTGCTGATGGAAGGTCAATATCATTCCAGGATACCCGGGCCAGGTCGATTAGAAAGGCCTGCTCGCTGAAGTTTTTTAGGGAGCGTTTGACAGTGATGATAGGTTGTCGTTTGATATGCATATCCAAGTTTAGGTCACCTAACAGTACAAACTCTGAAGATAAATGGGGGGGCAATTAATTCCCATATGGTGTCCAGGACACAGCTGGGGACTGAGGGGGGCCTATTACAAGTGGCAACAGTGAGAGATTTATTTCTGGAAAGGTGGATTTTTAAAAGTAGAAGCTCGAACTGTTTGGGCACAGACCTGGATAACATGCAGCCTCTCTCTTCAGTGGATTGCCCCACCCCCTTTGGCAGTGCTATCTTGGCGGAAAATGTTGTAGTTGGGGATGGAAATTTCAGAATTTTTGTTGGCCTTCCTAAGCCAGGATTCAGACACGGCTAGGACTTCAGGGTTGGTGGAGTGTGCTAAAGCAGTGAATAAAACAAACTTAGGGAAGAGGCTTCTGATGTTACATGCATGAAACCAAGGCTTTTACGGTTACAGAAGGCAACAAATAATAGCGCCTGGGGAATAGGAGAACTGAGGTATACAGGGCCTGGGTTAACCTCTACATCACCAAAGGAACAGAAGAGGATAAGGGTAAGGCTAAAGACTATAAGAACTGGTCGTCTAGGGGACAGAGAATAAAAGTAGAAGATTTCTGGGCTTGGTAGAATAGATTCAGGGCATAATGTACAGGCAGTGGTATGGTAGGATGTGAGTACAGTGGAGGTAAACCTAGGTGTAGAGTGATGATGAGACAGGTTTCGTCTCTGGAGGCACCAGTTAAGCCAGGTGAGGTCTCCGCATGTGTGGGTGGTGGGACAAAAGAGTTATCTAAGGCATTTTGAGTGGGACTGAGGGCTCTACAGTGAATTAAAATGGTGATAACTAGCCAAGACAGCAGTAGACAAGGCATATTGACATTAGAGAGAGGCATAAAGCAAACACAGGTGTTGATCAGGAGAGCTAAGACAACAACATATAAATTGTGATGAATGGGCAGAGCGGATCAGTTAGGTACGAACAGGACCTGAGTTCGAGGCTGGGGCCGACAGGTAAATAAAATGAGGTACCGTGTTATTGAAACAGTCCAGGGGGCATCAGCTGTGTAGCCGAGTGATCATAAGGTCAAAAGAGCAGCAATAGGTGAGTCAGGGTGCCGTTCAGTAGTCACTACTACGCTAGGTGAGCAGGAGACACAGCGATCAGAAAAGCTAGCGGATCGGGGCTAGTAGGTGGTTCTTCGGCGACATCGTAACAGAATAGCCTGTTGAGACCACATCGTGCGATCACATCAGCAGTCCAGTCGTGATGGATCGGCGGGGCTCCGCGTCGACAATAAAGGGTCCAGGCCAATTGGCAAAGGAGGAGTTGTAGCCCTAGAATTAGCTGGTATATGGGCCTAGTTCGAGGCTAGCTCAAAGCTAGCTGGTGCTTGCTTTGGGACAGAGGCGTTAGCTAACACTAGCCACTCGTCTGCAGCTAGCTAGCTGCGATGATCCGATGTAATGATCCAGAGCGGCAGGAATCCGGTGATTGGTAGAGAGAAGCAGTCCGATATGCTCTGGGTTGACATCACGCTGAGCAAACAGGAAAGTGTTGTCCGAGCTAAGGCTGGCTGGCTGGTGACCGAGAAAAAGGTTAGCCGTGGTTAACAAAGACTAGTAGCTAGTTAGCTGGCTAGCTCCTGATGGAAGTTCCAGTTATAAGGAATAAAAGTAGCAGATCCATACCACATTGGGTGAGGCGGGTTGCAGGATAGTATATTTAGTTCGTAGACAGAAAGTGAGATTAAGGTATATACGAAGAAGACCGGCTGTTTACACGGGATAAGACACGGGATAAGACATGGACAAACACACACCTCCTACTGCTAAGCCATCTTGGAAGAATTTTGCTGTTGGTGTGTTAGCCAAAATAATCACTTCACTGAAGTTTGCGTTTATGAATATCGTGGGTTTTGAGAACTCCATATGTTTCTATGTAAGATATTACAAGTAGATGTGTGCAATTGAACTAGAACTCTGAAGACGTTATCGTCAAGCTGTATCATTCACATTGTGAAGAATGTCAGGCTTGATATCTAATATCCACAGTCTGTCGGGGGAAATGCTCAATGTTCCCTCCAGCAGTAACCACTTAAATCCATTATATTTGCTCTGACTCCTTAACTTCTTCTCTTATGCTTTCCTTTTCTTTAGTGGCTTTTAGATTGACTTTGTTTTAGAATCTGTCGCTTCATGTCAAGCCATGCAACACCAATAATTTCTGAAGCACTTTAGATGCAAAGCGCTTCTAACACCTTTCAGGAGAGAAATGAGAAAGGAGATTGTGATGGTCTGTCCTCCTCCCCAGGGATAGTAAATCCATGCAGAGCAGGCTTGTTTGGAGCTCCTCTGAAAAAAATTCAAGCGTTCAGAGTAGCTCCATCTTCCTCTTCCCCTGAGTCTGTAATATGTAACATGTTTTATCTTCTGTCCGTTAATTTCATTTATTTGGAGAAACTTGTTTGTGTGAACACTTGACCAGGTAAATAATTAACATATTTTCAAGGACTGCAGGCAATTAAATCAGGCTTTCTTCAGAGTGCTGTGTGATAGAACTATTGTGTTAACAATCATTGAGGAACCACATGTCCTGAACATGTTCTTTCATCTCTCTGGAGCACAATGTATTAAGTTGTCAGTGTGATGTAACTTGGCTCATAACTCAGCTGTGTTGTGAAGACCTTAAATCTCTTGCTCCTCTGCTCCTCTTTGCATAATACTCAATTATTACTCAGTCATTCCCCCATGATTTCCACTTTAAACACTCATCCTTCTTCACCTTGTCGGCACAGTAGTGTTGATGTAAGAAAATAAGTCTATAAACTGTGTGTGTGGGGGGGGGGGGGAGACAAGAAAGACCGTTAATATGTATTTATTTATTTAAGGAATAAGGTTTTGAAGTGTCTGTCCTATATCTAGGAGATGTAAGAAAATTCTGGAAATATACAGTTCCAGTCAAAAGTTTGGACACACCTGCTCATTCCAGGGGTTTTCTTTTTGTTTACTATTTTATACATTGTAGAATAGTAGTGAAGACATCAAAACTATGAAATAACACATATGGCATCATGTAGTAACCAAAACAGGGTTAAATAAATCAAAATATATTTTATATTTGAGATTCTTCAAAGTAGCCACCCGTTACATTGATGACAGCACAACAGTCTCCCTTTTCCACACGGGGATCATATTAGTTTGTAGCCCAAATGGTTCGGATGCCAGAGACAGAAGCACATCGGCATTACCGACTTCAGACTAGTACCGTGGGGGGCTTGTGAGGGTCGTAGAGCAAAATGACGAACATCATCGTGTTCGTGAGAGTCTCATCATATTCATTTGTAGGCCAAACTATTTGGACGCTACAGACGATTTTATGAGAAGACCGATTTTCTTGATGTCTCCTGGTCTGACAAACACCACTGTAGCTCTGCCATCTTCCACCACAGAAGCAGAAGGCCGACATCGGTGGATATGGTGGATTGAGAAGCAGCCCATGCAAAACTGATATCTCTATCTTAAACCGATGGATTTCAAAGGGGGTGACAGTCTAGACCCAAAATGTTATAGACCTATATCCATCCTGCCCTGCCTTTCTAAAGTCTTTGAAAGCCAAGTCAATAAACAGATCACTGACCATTTCGAATCCCACCATACCTTCTCCGCTGTGCAATCCGATTTCCGAGCTGGTCATGGGTGCACCTTAGCCACGCTCAAGGTACTAAATGATATCATAACCGCCATTGATAAAAGACAGTACTGTGCAGCCGTCTTCAACGACCTGGCCAAGGCTTTCAACTTTGCCAATCACCATATTCTTATCGGCAGACTCAATAGCCTTGGTTTCTCAAATGACTGCCTCGCCTGGTTCACCAACTACTTCACAAACAGAGTTCAGTGTGTCAAATCGGAGGGCCTGTTGTCCAGACCTCTGGCAGTCTCTGTGGGGGTACCACAGGGTTCAATTCTCGGTGTTACGGATACAGGTATCCTGTGTCTGTGTGTATCCTGTGTCTGTGTGTATCCTGTGTGTGTTTCTTTTCTCTCCTTCTCCCCTCACAGGTGAAAATCATTACTCCCCAATCAGTCAACAATCAACCCATCAATCAGAAGACACACCTCCTCCTGTTTCCTACCCTATCACAGTTCCTTCCCCATGGTTTAAAAACCCCATCATTTGTTTGTTCAAGAGCTCAATCTTTGTAATGCCATGTTGGTAGATCGCTGTTCTTGTAGATTTCAGGAGAGCTCAATCTTTGTAATGCCAAGTTGGTAGAACTCTGCTCTATATAGATTTCTAGCTTAATCTCTTTGTAAATGCCATGTTTATAGACCTCTGTTTTGCACGCGCTCTCTGTGTAGTAATTAACCTCTCTTTTGTTTGAGCACCTCCATAGCACTTTGTCATCACCTGTGAGTATTGTTTTGGTTATGGTGTTTGTTTGTTGCTGGTGGGAAAAGGGGAAACCAAGACAAGTCGCCCATGGGCATACACTACCCGTAGGTAAACTTTGTTAACACACACTAGTTAGAACTGGGCGGACCACCCACTGTATTTTGGTTAGTTAGCTGTTGTTGAAATAGGTTAGTCTAGCTTAGGGGTGTTTTGAATACTTTTTGTTTCTTTCCTTGGGTCCAGCTCAGCCCCTTTTTCCTGCTCCCCCCATTACCGTGTGTTTATAATAAACCCTGAGTTTGACGGTATTATTTCGGTTGTCGTGGTTATTTCGTTCACACGTACTTTGTCACAATTATAATTTACATGAGTTATGTTACGGGTCTCACTACCATCCCCCCCTAGACTGTCGGGCCAAAAGGGATTCGTAACACTCGGGCTGACTCTTTTCTCTGTATATATCAACGATGTCGCTCAGGGTGATTCCCTGATCCACCTCTGTGCAGACGACACCATTCTGTATACATCTGGCCCCCCTTTGAACACTGTGTTAACTAACCTCCAAACGAGCTTCAGCTCCAGCAGGTATGTCTCCCCAAAGCCATCACCTCATTTGGCCGCCTTTCCTTCCAGTTCTCTACTGCCAGGGACTGGAACGAATTACAAAAATCGCTGATGCTTGAGACTTACATTACAACTTGTTCTCAACTAGCTTACCTGGTTAAATAAAGGTGAAATGTATATATACATTTTTTAAATAGATTGACGCATGGGTGTGTCAATAGACTCTTAAGGATTTTTAAGAGAGCGATATCACCACCTCCCATGTCCAAAACCCCTCCAAAGAAGTAATTAGCCTGAACTCCATCACTACCTCAGTCTCTCATCTAATAACTTTTTCAACGCAAGTGAGGCCTTAATTGGGAAGTGTCTGTGGTAGTAAGATGTCCTGACCCAGTGCTGTCAACCTCACCAGTGATGTTCCAGGCCAGCGGGCTCTGCTCCCTGTCCTCTCCCCTGAGACCAGGACCCACATCTCTTCTTCCCCTCTCTTCCTAATGAAATCCTCTGTAAATCCACTGCTGTCCCCTCCTCTACTCTCTTCAGCCACATAGTGAGTCAGAGCCAATACATAGGGCCACACTGGAAATCGCTCCCATTTTTGTAGGTCTTTTCTTGTCGACTCTATGGGGTCCTCGAACTCTGTAATGTGCAGAGCAAGATAGGGGGGCTGAAAGAGTTTTAAAGTAATTAGCGAGAAACTCGCTTGAGGGCGTGCACACAGTCAGCACAAGACTGATTTCCCTGCAATGCTACTGCTAACACACTTTTCAACTATGCACACATGATATTAGCGCACAGTAACAGTCCCAGTGTAATGCACACTCACGTAAATGTATATATGCTTCTAATTACCAAGGGCCATCACACAGAGATAGTGTGTGATGTATATTTAAGATCTAAATGCATAACCGTCTAATATTGATTTGTACTTTGTACAGACTGTGACCTCTAATCAGTGTAATCCTTGGCTAGCTCAATCCTCTGTTGACACACTGCATGCATTTCCTTTTATGAATAAAATTGACAAGCATGAAATTAATGGAAAAGTCCAAGGGCAGATCGATCAGTCTTGCATGCACAAACCAGCTCTTAAATCATCTGGCCCTTAAATGATTCAACACTCTAAAATAATTCATTATAGGGCAGGCAGCAGCAGCATCCTTGTTCTGGAGCCTGAGGATTAGCTGGGGAGACCATCATCTACAGTGTGAGCGGAATGAGAAGGCTTTGAGTAGACTAGATAAGAGGACTGGCCCCTACACTAAACAGACCCATTTGACCCCCTCTGTTATTAAAGGTGGAACTGTGGTGCATCAGTTGGTTTCAATAGTACACATTCAACAGAAAGCTAAAGTGAAGGAGTGTCACCTGGTGCATTGGTCTCAATGGCTGAGATTCAACAGTAAGTTGAAATCATATTAAAGTGATCACTCCATTTCTGTTTTGGTAAAAAGCTGAGGGATGGACCTGGAGAAATGTAACCATTCTTAAATTCATAGACAGAGTTATGGATGCAAGGACTGGCCATCCATGATACAAAATGATAGTTTTAACCATGTTTTGATGCTATACAGTGTTTGTTTACCTTTACATTGTTTACAAACATAGTAAAACAAGCTTATATTTTGGGTTCTGATGAGGTACGACAGTTGAACTAAGCTTATGAGGCATTTATAAGTTGTATTTCCCCTTTACCCTCAGAACAGCCTCACTTCGTCAGGGCATGGACTCTACAAGGTGTCGAAAGCGGCCCACAGGGATGCTGACCCATGTTGACTCCAATGTGTCCCATAGTTGTGTCAAGTTGGCTGAATGTCCTTTGGGTGGTGGACCATTCTTGATACACACGTGAAATTGTTGAGCGTGAAAAACCCAACAGTGTTGCAGTTTTTGACACAAACCGGTGTGCCTGATACCTACTACCATGCCCTGTTCCAAGGCACTTAAATATTTAGTCTTGCCCGTTCACTCTCTGAATGGCACACATACACAATCCATGTCTCAATTGTCTCAAGGCTTTACAATCCTTCTTGTTAAAAGAAGAAGAAAACATGTAGAATGTGCTGGCAGTAAACGGCAGGTCATGAAAAGCCGCGCTCACAGAGGTTGGGGTAAAGTCACCTTTATTGAGTACACTTACTTTAAGTGCCGATACTGACTCAGTTGAGCTCTCTTGCCTATCTATGATTAAAATAAGCTCGACATTTAATTGTTTCTTCAGGCAGGCTGACCTTAAGAGGAGAGATACTCCTACATAGCAAGCTCAAATAGCCATGATTAATATGGATGGTTCCTCAGGCCAGGTACCACTTATTGGTGTGTAAACTATACAAAATCAATATATAACCTCCTTAGTAGAGTTGAAATGTGTTACGTTCATGTAAAGTATTTTAATGTGTTACTAAAGACATGATTTGAATGATTTAAGTGTTGAAATTGGGATGATATAGGCAGGTACTGTGTAACTACAATGCAGTTTGAACAATTTGGCTTAGTACTTAGCCTTCAGACCAACAGGGAAAGCTGTTGTAAAATTCCACCTGACTTGCACTAAGGCATCACAATTCCTCGTCCTCACGTCCTAAATACAGGAATGACTCCAAGCAAGAACTGCATGTATGAGAATTGGCTTGTACAAGACTAGTTTTGTTTTTACTCTGATCAAGAAACTCAAATGTTCCCAGAATTGATCAGACAACATTATGTGACCACGCCCTTAGTGGTCAGTCACTCAGAGTAAATCAGCTAGTGGAAGTTCTGGTACCGTTGGATTCATCTGTACATATACAGTACAATCCGTTCATAAACATCTCAAAACCTCAGTAAATCGGTCGACTCCATGGGATGTCAATACAGACGTGTGCTGTTCCTGGTCCATCAGAAGGCTGCACGTTTTTCATATATAGTAGAAAAGCAATCAAAGCCCAACCTTCCCCTCAAACTCTGTAGCAGAGGTTACACAATGTCTCCTCCTGCCCCACTTCACTCTCTGTTGTGCCTTTCATCCCAGTCTCTTGGAGTGGCAGAGCGGATTCTCTTTCTTCTGCCGATCCATCGGCCTCTCTGTTTGATCTGTGTAATTCTGCTAATAAGGCCGGGTCCCTGGCAGGAATCTGGCACACACACCAAAGGCAACAGCACTGAGATGTGCCCCCAGATTTCACTCAGTGCCACCCCATCATCTGACTCAGCAGCAACTAACCAGCAATATAGAGCAAGCAGCAGCTAGGTCTCAGCCAAGTTGGAGGATCTAGTGTTAGATCCTCCACCTTATATAAGCTTGTTTTAATGGTCTGATTTTAGGTCCGCTCAATAGCAGCTACAGATGGAGGCGTATGCACAAGTTGTCCCGGAGTAGATATACTGTATTCTTTCCACAGGTATTTTGTGTGCATTTACCTTACAATGATTGATCTTGTTTTGCCTATGTGAGAAATGAAGATCTAGGCAATTTGTTACGCTTGATGAAATAGACTGAAATACTGAGGTGTGACGCCTGATTTTTCATTCCACTGAAATTTGCACTATCAAGTCAATCTTCACATCTTTCCACGTCGCTTTTTATCATAGGTGGTGTCTCCCTATCAATCCAATTTTGTTAGAATGTCAGAATCTTGGCATTCATCAGATGAGAAAAGTTATTGGTCTTGTTGAGTATGGAATATGATTATTCTCCAGATTTCCTTTTAGTGTGGATGATAGGCTGAGGGCTGGTGGAGGATCTGATGAGAGCTGGCATGTTTGAGGCAGATGCAAACCTCTCACAAATGCTAATCTTTGATTTCTCCCAGATCAGTGGGGCTCCAGCTGAGAGACCCGGAGAGACGCAGAGACACAAGGAGCTGGCTGGCTCCCGTTCCCCCCTCGTCTCTAAAGCGTCAGATTAAACGGAAATCAGACACCACCGTTCGGCTCATCCTGTTTTCTTTGAAAATGCTGCAAAAAACACTGATCACAGTTGATTCCAAAAAGAGGAGGATTTCCCCCCAACTTTATGTTTTATCATCCACGTTTCCATAAAGCGTGTCTACCTGTGTAAACCCCAGAGAGATAAAGAGCACATTAGACCTGAAGGAGGGAGAAGCATTATGATACAATCCACACTCAAATGCAAGTGATGCTTGGTGGAAATCCCCATCATCTGAGGATGAGGAGTCACCATTATGTAGTTGTAGTTCAAATGTATGTTGAATCATTTTCATGCTCGTCGGACGGATGAGACCAAGGTGCAGCGTGGTACGTGTTCATGCTTCTTTATTAAATCCGAACACCAAACAAAACAACAAAAGAACAACTAACATCACGTTCTGAAGGCTACACAGAGCTAACAAAAAACAACAACATCCCACAACCTAAGGTGGCAAAACAGGCTGCCTAAGTATGATTCCCAATCAGAGACAACGATACATAGAAACACAAAACATAGAAACACAAAACGTAGAAATAAAGAACATAGAATGCCCACACAAATCACACCCTGACCAAACCAAATAGAGACATAAAAAGGCTCTCTAAGGTCAGGGTGTGAAAATAATAATAAACTACATTCATCAATCTGACTCTATTATTATGTGGATAAATGCTACAGGCCCTGTGCATCTCTGCAGGATCTGGTCTGCAGGATCTGGTGGAACCCAAGCACATGCTGTGTTTAGTGTAAATAATATTAAACAATAGATCTTAAAAATATTTAATGTATAGTCAATCAAAGAATTACTCTGTAAAACGAGGAATGCATTTACGCAATTAAAGTAATAGAATGATTTAGTCACAAAAGAATGAACACAAACAATTACAGTGCTCATGAAATGCATGATATATTATAGAATACACTGAGTAAATGATTATCAACTAAATAAGACTTAATGTGGTTGCACATGTCTTCAGTTCAGAATAACAAGTGCCTTCAGTTCAGAGTAACATGTGTCTTCAGTTCAGAATAACACATGTCTTCAGTTCAGAATATCATGTCTTCAGTTCAGAATAACAAGTGTCTTCAGTTCAGAATAACACATGTCTTCAGTTCAGAATAACAAGTGTCTTCAGTTCAGAATAACATGTCTTCAGTTCAGAATAACACGTGTCTTCAGTTCAGAATAACAAGTGTCTTCAGTTCAGAATAACATGTCTTCAGTTCAGAATAACATGTCTTCAGTTCAGAATAACATGTCTTCAGTTCAGAGTAACATGTCTTCAGTTCAGAATAACAAGTGTCTACAGTTCAGAATAACATGTCTTCAGTTCAGAATAACATGTCTTCAGTTCAGGATAACATGTCTTCAGTTCAGAATAACATGTCTTCAGTTCAGAATAACATGTCTTCAGTTCAGAATAACATGTCTTCAGTTCAGAATAACAAGTGTCTTCAGTTCAGAATAACATGTCTTCAGTTCAGAGTAACATGTCTTCAGTTCAGAATAACATGTCTTCAGTTCAGAATAACATGTCTTCAGTTCAGAATAACATGTCTTCAGTTCAGAATAACACATGTCTTCAGTTCAGAATAACACATGTCTTCAGTTCAGAATAACAAGTGTCTTCAGTTCAGAATAACAAGTGTCTTCAGTTCAGAATAACAAGTGTCTTCAGTTCAGAATAACAAGTGTCTTCAGTTCAGAATAACAAGTGTCTTCAGTTCAGAATAACAAGTGTCTTCAGTTCAGAATAACATGTCTTCAGTTCAGAATAACAAGTGTCTTCAGTTCAGAATAACATGTCTTCAGTTCAGAATAACACGTGTCTTCAGTTCAGAATAACATGTCTTCAGTTCAGAATAACAAGTGTCTACAGTTCAGAATAACATGTCTTCAGTTCAGAATAACAAGTGTCTTCAGTTCAGAGTAACATGTCTTCAGTTCAGAATAACATGTCTTCAGTTCAGAATAACAAGTGTCTTCAGTTCAGAGTAACATGTCTTCAGTTCAGAATAACACATGTCTTCAGTTCAGAATAACAAGTGTCTTCAGTTCAGAGTAACATGTCTTCAGTTCAGAATAACATGTCTTCAGTTCAGAATAACAAGTGTCTTCAGTTCAGAGTAACATGTCTTCAGTTCAGAATAACATGTCTTCAGTTCAGAGTAACATGTCTTCAGTTCAGAGTAACATGTCTTCAGTTCAGAGTAACAAGTGTCTTCAGTTCAGAATAACATGTCTTCAGTTCAGAATAACAAGTGTCTACAGTTCAGAATAACATGTCTTCAGTTCAGAATAACATGTATTCAGTTCAGAATAACATGTCTTCAGTTCAGAATAACAAGTGTCTTCAGTTCAGAATAACAAGTGTCTTCAGTTCAGAATAACACATGTCTTCAGTTCAGAATAACAAGTGTCTTCAGTTCAGAATAACAAGTGTCTTCAGTTCAGAATAACAAGTGTCTTCAGTTCAGAATAACAAGTGTCTTCAGTTCAGAATAACAAGTGTCTTCAGTTCAGAATAACATGTCTTCAGTTCAGAATAACAAGTGTCTTCAGTTCAGAATAACAAGTGTCTTCAGTTCAGAATAACATGTCTTCAGTTCAGAATAACAAGTGTCTTCAGTTCAGAATAACAAGTGTCTACAGTTCAGAATAACATGTCTTCAGTTCAGAATAACATGTCTTCAGTTCAGAATAACAAGTGTCTTCAGTTCAGAGTAACATGTCTTCAGTTCAGAGTAACATGTCTTCAGTTCAGAGTAACATGTCTTCAGTTCAGAGTAACATGTCTTCAGTTCAGAATAACATGTCTTCAGTTCAGAATAACATGTCTTCAGTTCAGAATAACATGTCTTCAGTTCAGAATAACAAGTCTTCAGTTCAGAATAACATGTCTTCAGTTCAGAATAACAAGTGTCTTCAGTTCAGAATAACATGTCTTCAGTTCAGAATAACATGTCTTCAGTTCAGAATAACAAGTGTCTTCAGTTCAGAGTAACATGTCTTCAGTTCAGAGTAAAATGTCTTCAGTTCAGAGTAACATGTCTTCAGTTCAGAGTAACATGTCTTCAGTTCAGAATAACATGTCTTCAGTTCAGAATAACAAGTGTCTTCAGTTCAGAGTAACATGTCTTCAGTTCAGAATAACACGTCTTCAGTTCAGAATAACAAGTGTCTTCAGTTCAGAGTAACATGTCTTCAGTTCAGAGTAACATGTCTTCAGTTCAGAATAACATGTCTTCAGTTCAGAATAACATGTCTTCAGTTCAGAATAACATGTCTTCAGTTCAGAATAACATGTCTTCAGTTCAGAATAACAAGTGTCTTCAGTTCAGAATAACACATGTCTTCAGTTCAGAGTAACATGTCTTCAGTTCAGAATAACATGTCTTCAGTTCAGAATAACAAGTGTCTTCAGTTCAGAGTAACATGTCTTCAGTTCAGAATAACACGTCTTCAGTTCAGAATAACAAGTGTCTACAGTTCAGAATAACATGTCTTCAGTTCAGAATAACATGTCTTCAGTTCAGAATAACATGTCTTCAGTTCAGAATAACATGTCTTCAGTTCAGAATAACAAGTGTCTTCAGTTCAGAGTAACATGTCTTCAGTTCAGAATAACACGTCTTCAGTTCAGAATAACAAGTGTCTTCAGTTCAGAGTAACATGTCTTCAGTTCAGAATCGCATGTCTTCAGTTCAGAATAACAAATGCCTTCAGTTCAGAAAAACGTGTCTTCAGTTCAGAATAACATGTCTTCAGTTCAGAATAACAAGTGTCTACAGTTCAGAATAACATGTCTTCAGTTCAGAATAACATGTCTTCAGTTCAGGATAACATGTCTTCAGTTCAGAATAACATGTCTTCAGTTCAGAATAACATGTCTTCAGTTCAGAATAACATGTCTTCAGTTCAGAATAACAAGTGTCTTCAGTTCAGAATAACATGTCTTCAGTTCAGAGTAACATGTCTTCAGTTCAGAATAACATGTCTTCAGTTCAGAATAACATGTCTTCAGTTCAGAATAACATGTCTTCAGTTCAGAATAACACATGTCTTCAGTTCAGAATAACACATGTCTTCAGTTCAGAATAACAAGTGTCTTCAGTTCAGAATAACAAGTGTCTTCAGTTCAGAATAACAAGTGTCTTCAGTTCAGAATAACAAGTGTCTTCAGTTCAGAATAACAAGTGTCTTCAGTTCAGAATAACAAGTGTCTTCAGTTCAGAATAACATGTCTTCAGTTCAGAATAACAAGTGTCTTCAGTTCAGAATAACATGTCTTCAGTTCAGAATAACACGTGTCTTCAGTTCAGAATAACATGTCTTCAGTTCAGAATAACAAGTGTCTACAGTTCAGAATAACATGTCTTCTGTTCAGAATAACAAGTGTCTTCAGTTCAGAGTAACATGTCTTCAGTTCAGAATAACATGTCTTCAGTTCAGAATAACAAGTGTCTTCAGTTCAGAGTAACATGTCTTCAGTTCAGAATAACACATGTCTTCAGTTCAGAATAACAAGTGTCTTCAGTTCAGAGTAACATGTCTTCAGTTCAGAATAACATGTCTTCAGTTCAGAATAACAAGTGTCTTCAGTTCAGAGTAACAAGTGTCTTCAGTTCAGAATAACATGTCTTCAGTTCAGAATAACAAGTGTCTACAGTTCAGAATAACATGTCTTCAGTTCAGAATAACATGTATTCAGTTCAGAATAACATGTCTTCAGTTCAGAATAACAAGTGTCTTCAGTTCAGAATAACAAGTGTCTTCAGTTCAGAATAACACATGTCTTCAGTTCAGAATAACAAGTGTCTTCAGTTCAGAATAACAAGTGTCTTCAGTTCAGAATAACAAGTGTCTTCAGTTCAGAATAACAAGTGTCTTCAGTTCAGAATAACAAGTGTCTTCAGTTCAGAATAACATGTCTTCAGTTCAGAATAACAAGTGTCTTCAGTTCAGAATAACAAGTGTCTTCAGTTCAGAATAACATGTCTTCAGTTCAGAATAACAAGTGTCTTCAGTTCAGAATAACAAGTGTCTACAGTTCAGAATAACATGTCTTCAGTTCAGAATAACATGTCTTCAGTTCAGAATAACAAGTGTCTTCAGTTCAGAGTAACATGTCTTCAGTTCAGAGTAACATGTCTTCAGTTCAGAGTAACATGTCTTCAGTTCAGAGTAACATGTCTTCAGTTCAGAATAACATGTCTTCAGTTCAGAATAACATGTCTTCAGTTCAGAATAACATGTCTTCAGTTCAGAATAACAAGTCTTCAGTTCAGAATAACATGTCTTCAGTTCAGAATAACAAGTGTCTTCAGTTCAGAATAACATGTCTTCAGTTCAGAATAACATGTCTTCAGTTCAGAATAACAAGTGTCTTCAGTTCAGAGTAACATGTCTTCAGTTCAGAGTAACATGTCTTCAGTTCAGAGTAACATGTCTTCAGTTCAGAGTAACATGTCTTCAGTTCAGAATAACATGTCTTCAGTTCAGAATAACAAGTGTCTTCAGTTCAGAGTAACATGTCTTCAGTTCAGAATAACACGTCTTCAGTTCAGAATAACAAGTGTCTTCAGTTCAGAGTAACATGTCTTCAGTTCAGAGTAACATGTCTTCAGTTCAGAGTAACATGTCTTCAGTTCAGAATAACATGTCTTCAGTTCAGAATAACATGTCTTCAGTTCAGAATAACATGTCTTCAGTTCAGAATAACATGTCTTCAGTTCAGAATAACAAGTGTCTTCAGTTCAGAATAACACATGTCTTCAGTTCAGAGTAACATGTCTTCAGTTCAGAATAACATGTCTTCAGTTCAGAATAACAAGTGTCTTCAGTTCAGAGTAACATGTCTTCAGTTCAGAATAACACGTCTTCAGTTCAGAATAACAAGTGTCTACAGTTCAGAATAACATGTCTTCAGTTCAGAATAACATGTCTTCAGTTCAGAATAACATGTCTTCAGTTCAGAATAACATGTCTTCAGTTCAGAATAACAAGTGTCTTCAGTTCAGAGTAACATGTCTTCAGTTCAGAATAACACGTCTTCAGTTCAGAATAACAAGTGTCTTCAGTTCAGAGTAACATGTCTTCAGTTCAGAATCGCATGTCTTCAGTTCAGAATAACAAATGCCTTCAGTTCAGAAAAACGTGTCTTCAGTTCAGAATAACATGTCTTCAGTTCAGAATAACAAGTGTCTACAGTTCAGAATAACATGTCTTCAGTTCAGAATAACATGTCTTCAGTTCAGGATAACATGTCTTCAGTTCAGAATAACATGTCTTCAGTTCAGAATAACATGTCTTCAGTTCAGAATAACATGTCTTCAGTTCAGAATAACAAGTGTCTTCAGTTCAGAATAACATGTCTTCAGTTCAGAGTAACATGTCTTCAGTTCAGAATAACATGTCTTCAGTTCAGAATAACATGTCTTCAGTTCAGAATAACATGTCTTCAGTTCAGAATAACACATGTCTTCAGTTCAGAATAACACATGTCTTCAGTTCAGAATAACAAGTGTCTTCAGTTCAGAATAACAAGTGTCTTCAGTTCAGAATAACAAGTGTCTTCAGTTCAGAATAACAAGTGTCTTCAGTTCAGAATAACAAGTGTCTTCAGTTCAGAATAACAAGTGTCTTCAGTTCAGAATAACATGTCTTCAGTTCAGAATAACAAGTGTCTTCAGTTCAGAATAACATGTCTTCAGTTCAGAATAACACGTGTCTTCAGTTCAGAATAACATGTCTTCAGTTCAGAATAACAAGTGTCTACAGTTCAGAATAACATGTCTTCTGTTCAGAATAACAAGTGTCTTCAGTTCAGAGTAACATGTCTTCAGTTCAGAATAACATGTCTTCAGTTCAGAATAACAAGTGTCTTCAGTTCAGAGTAACATGTCTTCAGTTCAGAATAACACATGTCTTCAGTTCAGAATAACAAGTGTCTTCAGTTCAGAGTAACATGTCTTCAGTTCAGAATAACATGTCTTCAGTTCAGAATAACAAGTGTCTTCAGTTCAGAGTAACATGTCTTCAGTTCAGAATAACATGTCTTCAGTTCAGAGTAACATGTCTTCAGTTCAGAGTAACATGTCTTCAGTTCAGAGTAACAAGTGTCTTCAGTTCAGAATAACATGTCTTCAGTTCAGAATAACAAGTGTCTACAGTTCAGAATAACATGTCTTCAGTTCAGAATAACATGTATTCAGTTCAGAATAACATGTCTTCAGTTCAGAATAACAAGTGTCTTCAGTTCAGAATAACAAGTGTCTTCAGTTCAGAATAACACATGTCTTCAGTTCAGAATAACAAGTGTCTTCAGTTCAGAATAACAAGTGTCTTCAGTTCAGAATAACAAGTGTCTTCAGTTCAGAATAACAAGTGTCTTCAGTTCAGAATAACAAGTGTCTTCAGTTCAGAATAACATGTCTTCAGTTCAGAATAACAAGTGTCTTCAGTTCAGAATAACAAGTGTCTTCAGTTCAGAATAACATGTCTTCAGTTCAGAATAACAAGTGTCTTCAGTTCAGAATAACAAGTGTCTACAGTTCAGAATAACATGTCTTCAGTTCAGAATAACATGTCTTCAGTTCAGAATAACAAGTGTCTTCAGTTCAGAGTAACATGTCTTCAGTTCAGAGTAACATGTCTTCAGTTCAGAGTAACATGTCTTCAGTTCAGAATAACATGTCTTCAGTTCAGAATAACATGTCTTCAGTTCAGAATAACATGTCTTCAGTTCAGAATAACAAGTCTTCAGTTCAGAATAACATGTCTTCAGTTCAGAATAACAAGTGTCTTCAGTTCAGAATAACACATGTCTTCAGTTCAGAGTAACATGTCTTCAGTTCAGAATAACATGTCTTCAGTTCAGAATAACAAGTGTCTTCAGTTCAGAGTAACATGTCTTCAGTTCAGAATAACACGTCTTCAGTTCAGAATAACAAGTGTCTACAGTTCAGAATAACATGTCTTCAGTTCAGAATAACATGTCTTCAGTTCAGAATAACATGTCTTCAGTTCAGAATAACATGTCTTCAGTTCAGAATAACAAGTGTCTTCAGTTCAGAGTAACATGTCTTCAGTTCAGAATAACACGTCTTCAGTTCAGAATAACAAGTGTCTTCAGTTCAGAGTAACATGTCTTCAGTTCAGAATCGCATGTCTTCAGTTCAGAATAACAAATGCCTTCAGTTCAGAAAAACGTGTCTTCAGTTCAGAATAACACGTCTTCAGTTTAGAATAACAAGTGTCTACAGTTCAGTATAACATGTCTTCAGTTCAGAATAACATGTCTTCAGTTCAGAATAACATGTCTTCAGTTCAGAGTAACATGTCTTCAGTTCAGAGTAACATGTCTTCAGTTCAGAATAACACGTGTCTACAGTTCAGAATAACATGTCTTCAGTTCAGAATAACACGTGTCTTCAGTTCAGAATAACATGTCTTCAGTTCAGAATAACATGTATTCAGTTCAGAATAACACGTGTCTTCAGTTCAGAATAACATGTGTCTTCAGTTCAGAATAACATGTCTTCAGTTCAGAATAACAAGTGTCTTCAGTTCAGAATAACATGTATTCAGTTCAGAATAACACATGTCTTCAGTTCAGAATAACAAGTGTCTACAGTTCAGAATAACATGTCTTCAGTTCAGAATAACATGTCTTCAGTTCAGAATAACATGTCTTCAGTTCAGAGTAACATGTCTTCAGTTCAGAGTAACATGTCTTCAGTTCAGAATAACAAGTGTCTACAGTTCATAATAACATGTCTTCAGTTCAGAATAACATGTCTTCAGTTCAGAATAACATGTATTCAGTTCAGAATAACATGTCTTCAGTTCAGAGTAACATGTCTTCAGTTCAGAGTAACATGTCTTCAGTTCAGAATAACACGTGTCTACAGTTCAGAATAACATGTCTTCAGTTCAGAATAACATGTCTTCAGTTCAGAGTAACATGTCTTCAGTTCAGAGTAACATGTCTTCAGTTCAGAATAACATGTCTTCAGTTCAGAATAACACGTGTCTTCAGTTCAGAATAACATGTCTTCAGTTCAGAATAACATGTATTCAGTTCAGAATAACACGTGTCTTCAGTTCAGAATAACATGTCTTCAGTTCAGAATAACATGTCTTCAGTTCAGAATAACAAGTGTCTTCAGTTCAGAATAACATGTATTCAGTTCAGAATAACACATGTCTTCAGTTCAGAATAACAAGTGTCTACAGTTCAGAATAACATGTCTTCAGTTCAGAATAACATGTCTTCAGTTCAGAATAACATGTCTTCAGTTCAGAGTAACATGTCTTCAGTTCAGAGTAACATGTCTTCAGTTCAGAATAACAAGTGTCTACAGTTCATAATAACATGTCTTCAGTTCAGAATAACATGTCTTCAGTTCAGAGTAACATCTCTTCAGTTCAGAATAACATGTCTTCAGTTCAGAATAACACATGTCTTCAGTTCAGAGTAACATATCTTCAGTTCAGAATAACATGTCTTCAGTTCAGAATAACAAGTGCCTTCAGTTCAGAGTAACATGTGTCTTCAGTTCAGAATAACACATGTCTTCAGTTCAGAATAACATGTCTTCAGTTCAGAATAACAAGTGTCTTCAGTTCAGAATAACACATGTCTTCAGTTCAGAGTAACAAGTGTCTTCAGTTCAGAATAACACATGTCTTCAGTTCAGAATAACAAGTGTCTTCAGTTCAGAATAACATGTCTTCAGTTCAGAATAACACGTGTCTTCAGTTCAGAATAACAAGTGTCTTCAGTTCAGAATAACATGTCTTCAGTTCAGAATAACATGTCTTCAGTTCAGAATAACATGTCTTCAGTTCAGAGTAACATGTCTTCAGTTCAGAATAACAAGTGTCTACAGTTCAGAATAACATGTCTTCAGTTCAGAATAACATGTCTTCAGTTCAGAATAACATGTCTTCAGTTCAGAATAACAAGTGTCTTCAGTTCAGAATAACAAGTGTCTTCAGTTCAGAATAACACATGTCTTCAGTTCAGAATAACAAGTGTCTTCAGTTCAGAATAACAAGTGTCTTCAGTTCAGAATAACAAGTGTCTTCAGTTCAGAATAACAAGTGTCTTCAGTTCAGAATAACATGTCTTCAGTTCAGAATAACAAGTGTCTTCAGTTCAGAATAACAAGTGTCTACAGTTCAGAATAACATGTCTTCAGTTCAGAATAACATGTCTTCAGTTCAGAATAACAAGTGTCTTCAGTTCAGAGTAACATGTCTTCAGTTCAGAGTAACATGTCTTCAGTTCAGAGTAACATGTCTTCAGTTCAGAGTAACATGTCTTCAGTTCAGAATAACATGTCTTCAGTTCAGAATAACATGTCTTCAGTTCAGAATAACATGTCTTCAGTTCAGAATAACAAGTCTTCAGTTCAGAATAACATGTCTTCAGTTCAGAATAACAAGTGTCTTCAGTTCAGAATAACACATGTCTTCAGTTCAGAGTAACATGTCTTCAGTTCAGAATAACATGTCTTCAGTTCAGAATAACAAGTGTCTTCAGTTCAGAGTAACATGTCTTCAGTTCAGAATAACACGTCTTCAGTTCAGAATAACAAGTGTCTACAGTTCAGAATAACATGTCTTCAGTTCAGAATAACATGTCTTCAGTTCAGAATAACATGTCTTCAGTTCAGAATAACATGTCTTCAGTTCAGAATAACAAGTGTCTTCAGTTCAGAGTAACATGTCTTCAGTTCAGAATAACACGTCTTCAGTTCAGAATAACAAGTGTCTTCAGTTCAGAGTAACATGTCTTCAGTTCAGAATCGCATGTCTTCAGTTCAAAATAACACGTCTTCAGTTTAGAATAACAAGTGTCTACAGTTCAGTATAACATGTCTTCAGTTCAGAATAACATGTCTTCAGTTCAGAATAACATGTCTTCAGTTCAGAGTAACATGTCTTCAGTTCAGAGTAACATGTCTTCAGTTCAGAATAACACGTGTCTACAGTTCAGAATAACATGTCTTCAGTTCAGAATAACACGTGTCTTCAGTTCAGAATAACATGTCTTCAGTTCAGAATAACATGTATTCAGTTCAGAATAACACGTGTCTTCAGTTCAGAATAACATGTGTCTTCAGTTCAGAATAACATGTCTTCAGTTCAGAATAACAAGTGTCTTCAGTTCAGAATAACATGTATTCAGTTCAGAATAACACATGTCTTCAGTTCAGAATAACAAGTGTCTACAGTTCAGAATAACATGTCTTCAGTTCAGAATAACATGTCTTCAGTTCAGAATAACATGTCTTCAGTTCAGAGTAACATGTCTTCAGTTCAGAGTAACATGTCTTCAGTTCAGAATAACAAGTGTCTACAGTTCATAATAACATGTCTTCAGTTCAGAATAACATGTCTTCAGTTCAGAATAACATGTCTTCAGTTCAGAGTAACATGTCTTCAGTTCAGAATAACATGTCTTCGGTTCAGAATAACACGTGTCTTCAGTTCAGAATAACACATGTCTTCAGTTCAGAGTAACAAGTGTCTTCAGTTCAGAATAACACATGTCTTCAGTTCAGAATAACAAGTGTCTTCAGTTCAGAATAACATGTCTTCAGTTCAGAATAACACGTGTCTTCAGTTCAGAATAACAAGTGTCTTCAGTTCAGAATAACATGTCTTCAGTTCAGAATAACATGTCTTCAGTTCAGAATAACATGTCTTCAGTTCAGAGTAACATGTCTTCAGTTCAGAATAACAAGTGTCTACAGTTCAGAATAACATGTCTTCAGTTCAGAATAACATGTCTTCAGTTCAGGATAACATGTCTTCAGTTCAGAATAACATGTCTTCAGTTCAGAATAACATGTCTTCAGTTCAGAATAACATGTCTTCAGTTCAGAATAACAAGTGTCTTCAGTTCAGAATAACATGTCTTCAGTTCAGAGTAACATGTCTTCAGTTCAGAATAACATGTCTTCATTTCAGAATAACATGTCTTCAGTTCAGAATAACATGTCTTCAGTTCAGAATAACACATGTCTTCAGTTCAGAATAACACATGTCTTCAGTTCAGAATAACAAGTGTCTTCAGTTCAGAATAACAAGTGTCTTCAGTTCAGAATAACAAGTGTCTTCAGTTCAGAATAACAAGTGTCTTCAGTTCAGAATAACAAGTGTCTTCAGTTCAGAATAACAAGTGTCTTCAGTTCAGAATAACATGTCTTCAGTTCAGAATAACAAGTGTCTTCAGTTCAGAATAACATGTCTTCAGTTCAGAATAACACGTGTCTTCAGTTCAGAATAACATGTCTTCAGTTCAGAATAACAAGTGTCTACAGTTCAGAATAACATGTCTTCAGTTCAGAATAACAAGTGTCTTCAGTTCAGAGTAACATATCTTCAGTTCAGAATAACATGTCTTCAGTTCAGAATAACAAGTGTCTTCAGTTCAGAGTAACATGTCTTCAGTTCAGAATAACACATGTCTTCAGTTCAGAATAACAAGTGTCTTCAGTTCAGAGTAACATGTCTTCAGTTCAGAATAACATGTCTTCAGTTCAGAATAACAAGTGTCTTCAGTTCAGAGTAACATGTCTTCAGTTCAGAATACCATGTCTTCAGTTCAGAGTAACATGTCTTCAGTTCAGAGTAACATGTCTTCAGTTCAGAGTAACAAGTGTCTTCAGTTCAGAATAACATGTCTTCAGTTCAGAATAACAAGTGTCTACAGTTCAGAATAACATGTCTTCAGTTCAGAATAACATGTATTCAGTTCAGAATAACATGTCTTCAGTTCAGAATAACAAGTGTCTTCAGTTCAGAATAACAAGTGTCTTCAGTTCAGAATAACACATGTCTTCAGTTCAGAATAACAAGTGTCTTCAGTTCAGAATAACAAGTGTCTTCAGTTCAGAATAACAAGTGTCTTCAGTTCAGAATAACAAGTGTCTTCAGTTCAGAATAACAAGTGTCTTCAGTTCAGAATAACATGTCTTCAGTTCAGAATAACAAGTGTCTTCAGTTCAGAATAACAAGTGTCTTCAGTTCAGAATAACATGTCTTCAGTTCAGAATAACAAGTGTCTTCAGTTCAGAATAACAAGTGTCTACAGTTCAGAATAACATGTCTTCAGTTCAGAATAACATGTCTTCAGTTCAGAATAACAAGTGTCTTCAGTTCAGAGTAACATGTCTTCAGTTCAGAGTAACATGTCTTCAGTTCAGAGTAACATGTCTTCAGTTCAGAGTAACATGTCTTCAGTTCAGAATAACATGTATTCAGTTCAGAATAACATGTCTTCAGTTCAGAATAACATGTCTTCAGTTCAGAATAACAAGTCTTCAGTTCAGAATAACATGTCTTCAGTTCAGAATAACAAGTGTCTTCAGTTCAGAATAACACATGTCTTCAGTTCAGAGTAACATGTCTTCAGTTCAGAATAACATGTCTTCAGTTCAGAATAACAAGTGTTCAGTTCAGAGTAACATGTCTTCAGTTCAGAATAACACGTCTTCAGTTCAGAATAACAAGTGTCTACAGTTCAGAATAACATGTCTTCAGTTCAGAATAACATGTCTTCAGTTCAGAATAACATGTCTTCAGTTCAGAATAACATGTCTTCAGTTCAGAATAACAAGTGTCTTCAGTTCAGAGTAACATGTCTTCAGTTCAGAATAACACGTCTTCAGTTCAGAATAACAAGTGTCTTCAGTTCAGAGTAACATGTCTTCAGTTCAGAATCGCATGTCTTCAGTTCAGAATAACAAATGCCTTCAGTTCAGAAAAACGTGTCTTCAGTTCAGAATAACACGTCTTCAGTTTAGAATAACAAGTGTCTACAGTTCAGTATAACATGTCTTCAGTTCAGAATAACATGTCTTCAGTTCAGAGTAACATGTCTTCAGTTCAGAGTAACATGTCTTCAGTTCAGAATAACACGTGTCTACAGTTCAGAATAACATGTCTTCAGTTCAGAATAACACGTGTCTTCAGTTCAGAATAACATGTCTTCAGTTCAGAATAACATGTATTCAGTTCAGAATAACACGTGTCTTCAGTTCAGAATAACATGTGTCTTCAGTTCAGAATAACATGTCTTCAGTTCAGAATAACAAGTGTCTTCAGTTCAGAATAACATGTATTCAGTTCAGAATAACACATGTCTTCAGTTCAGAATAACAAGTGTCTACAGTTCAGAATAACATGTCTTCAGTTCAGAATAACATGTCTTCAGTTCAGAGTAACATGTCTTCAGTTCAGAGTAACATGTCTTCAGTTCAGAATAACAAGTGTCTACAGTTCATAATAACATGTCTTCAGTTCAGAATAACATGTCTTCAGTTCAGAATAACATGTCTTCAGTTCAGAATAACATGTCTTCAGTTCAGAGTAACATGTCTTCAGTTCAGAGTAACATGTCTTCAGTTCAGAATAACACGTGTCTACAGTTCAGAATAACATGTCTTCAGTTCAGAATAACATGTCTTCAGTTCAGAGTAACATGTCTTCAGTTCAGAGTAACATGTCTTCAGTTCAGAATAACATGTCTTCAGTTCAGAATAACACGTGTCTTCAGTTCAGAATAACATGTCTTCAGTTCAGAATAACATGTATTCAGTTCAGAATAACACGTGTCTTCAGTTCAGAATAACATGTGTCTTCAGTTCAGAATAACATGTCTTCAGTTCAGAATAACAAGTGTCTTCAGTTCAGAATAACATGTATTCAGTTCAGAATAACACATGTCTTCAGTTCAGAATAACAAGTGTCTACAGTTCAGAATAACATGTCTTCAGTTCAGAGTAACATGTCTTCAGTTCAGAGTAACATGTCTTCAGTTCAGAGTAACATGTCTTCAGTTCAGAGTAACATGTCTTCAGTTCAGAATAACATGTATTCAGTTCAGAATAACATGTCTTCAGTTCAGAATAACATGTCTTCAGTTCAGAATAACAAGTCTTCAGTTCAGAATAACATGTCTTCAGTTCAGAATAACAAGTGTCTTCAGTTCAGAATAACACATGTCTTCAGTTCAGAGTAACATGTCTTCAGTTCAGAATAACATGTCTTCAGTTCAGAATAACAAGTGTTCAGTTCAGAGTAACATGTCTTCAGTTCAGAATAACACGTCTTCAGTTCAGAATAACAAGTGTCTACAGTTCAGAATAACATGTCTTCAGTTCAGAATAACATGTCTTCAGTTCAGAATAACATGTCTTCAGTTCAGAATAACATGTCTTCAGTTCAGAATAACAAGTGTCTTCAGTTCAGAGTAACATGTCTTCAGTTCAGAATAACACGTCTTCAGTTCAGAATAACAAGTGTCTTCAGTTCAGAGTAACATGTCTTCAGTTCAGAATCGCATGTCTTCAGTTCAGAATAACAAATGCCTTCAGTTCAGAAAAACGTGTCTTCAGTTCAGAATAACACGTCTTCAGTTTAGAATAACAAGTGTCTACAGTTCAGTATAACATGTCTTCAGTTCAGAATAACATGTCTTCAGTTCAGAATAACATGTCTTCAGTTCAGAGTAACATGTCTTCAGTTCAGAGTAACATGTCTTCAGTTCAGAATAACACGTGTCTACAGTTCAGAATAACATGTCTTCAGTTCAGAATAACACGTGTCTTCAGTTCAGAATAACATGTCTTCAGTTCAGAATAACATGTATTCAGTTCAGAATAACACGTGTCTTCAGTTCAGAATAACATGTGTCTTCAGTTCAGAATAACATGTCTTCAGTTCAGAATAACAAGTGTCTTCAGTTCAGAATAACATGTATTCAGTTCAGAATAACACATGTCTTCAGTTCAGAATAACAAGTGTCTACAGTTCAGAATAACATGTCTTCAGTTCAGAATAACATGTCTTCAGTTCAGAGTAACATGTCTTCAGTTCAGAGTAACATGTCTTCAGTTCAGAATAACAAGTGTCTACAGTTCATAATAACATGTCTTCAGTTCAGAATAACATGTCTTCAGTTCAGAATAACATGTCTTCAGTTCAGAATAACATGTCTTCAGTTCAGAGTAACATGTCTTCAGTTCAGAGTAACATGTCTTCAGTTCAGAATAACACGTGTCTACAGTTCAGAATAACATGTCTTCAGTTCAGAATAACATGTCTTCAGTTCAGAGTAACATGTCTTCAGTTCAGAGTAACATGTCTTCAGTTCAGAATAACATGTCTTCAGTTCAGAATAACACGTGTCTTCAGTTCAGAATAACATGTCTTCAGTTCAGAATAACATGTATTCAGTTCAGAATAACACGTGTCTTCAGTTCAGAATAACATGTGTCTTCAGTTCAGAATAACATGTCTTCAGTTCAGAATAACAAGTGTCTTCAGTTCAGAATAACATGTATTCAGTTCAGAATAACACATGTCTTCAGTTCAGAATAACAAGTGTCTACAGTTCAGAATAACATGTCTTCAGTTCAGAATAACATGTCTTCAGTTCAGAATAACATGTCTTCAGTTCAGAGTAACATGTCTTCAGTTCAGAGTAACATGTCTTCAGTTCAGAATAACAAGTGTCTACAGTTCATAATAACATGTCTTCAGTTCAGAATAACATGTCTTCAGTTCAGAGTAACATGTCTTCAGTTCAGAATAACATGTCTTCAGTTCAGAATAACACATGTCTTCAGTTCAGAGTAACATATCTTCAGTTCAGAATAACATGTCTTCAGTTCAGAATAACAAGTGCCTTCAGTTCAGAGTAACATGTGTCTTCAGTTCAGAATAACACATGTCTTCAGTTCAGAATAACATGTCTTCAGTTCAGAATAACAAGTGTCTTCAGTTCAGAATAACATGTCTTCAGTTCAGAATAACAAGTGTCTTCAGTTCAGAATAACAAGTGTCTTCAGTTCAGAATAACATGTCTTCAGTTCAGAATAACAAGTGTCTTCAGTTCAGAATAACAAGTGTCTACAGTTCAGAATAACATGACTTCAGTTCAGAATAACATGTCTTCAGTTCAGAATAACAAGTGTCTTCAGTTCAGAGTAACATGTCTTCAGTTCAGAGTAACATGTCTTCAGTTCAGAGTAACATGTCTTCAGTTCAGAGTAACATGTCTTCAGTTCAGAATAACATGTATTCAGTTCAGAATAACATGTCTTCAGTTCAGAATAACATGTCTTCAGTTCAGAATAACAAGTCTTCAGTTCAGAATAACATGTCTTCAGTTCAGAATAACAAGTGTCTTCAGTTCAGAATAACACATGTCTTCAGTTCAGAGTAACATGTCTTCAGTTCAGAATAACATGTCTTCAGTTCAGAATAACAAGTGTTCAGTTCAGAGTAACATGTCTTCAGTTCAGAATAACACGTCTTCAGTTCAGAATAACAAGTGTCTACAGTTCAGAATAACATGTCTTCAGTTCAGAATAACATGTCTTCAGTTCAGAATAACATGTCTTCAGTTCAGAATAACATGTCTTCAGTTCAGAATAACAAGTGTCTTCAGTTCAGAGTAACATGTCTTCAGTTCAGAATAACACGTCTTCAGTTCAGAATAACAAGTGTCTTCAGTTCAGAGTAACATGTCTTCAGTTCAGAATCGCATGTCTTCAGTTCAGAATAACAAATGCCTTCAGTTCAGAAAAACGTGTCTTCAGTTCAGAATAACACGTCTTCAGTTTAGAATAACAAGTGTCTACAGTTCAGTATAACATGTCTTCAGTTCAGAATAACATGTCTTCAGTTCAGAATAACATGTCTTCAGTTCAGAGTAACATGTCTTCAGTTCAGAGTAACATGTCTTCAGTTCAGAATAACACGTGTCTACAGTTCAGAATAACATGTCTTCAGTTCAGAATAACACGTGTCTTCAGTTCAGAATAACATGTCTTCAGTTCAGAATAACATGTATTCAGTTCAGAATAACACGTGTCTTCAGTTCAGAATAACATGTGTCTTCAGTTCAGAATAACATGTCTTCAGTTCAGAATAACAAGTGTCTTCAGTTCAGAATAACATGTATTCAGTTCAGAATAACACATGTCTTCAGTTCAGAATAACAAGTGTCTACAGTTCAGAATAACATGTCTTCAGTTCAGAATAACATGTCTTCAGTTCAGAATAACATGTCTTCAGTTCAGAGTAACATGTCTTCAGTTCAGAGTAACATGTCTTCAGTTCAGAATAACAAGTGTCTACAGTTCATAATAACATGTCTTCAGTTCAGAATAACATGTCTTCAGTTCAGAATAACATGTCTTCAGTTCAGAATAACATGTCTTCAGTTCAGAGTAACATGTCTTCAGTTCAGAGTAACATGTCTTCAGTTCAGAATAACACGTGTCTACAGTTCAGAATAACATGTCTTCAGTTCAGAATAACATGTCTTCAGTTCAGAGTAACATGTCTTCAGTTCAGAGTAACATGTCTTCAGTTCAGAATAACATGTCTTCAGTTCAGAATAACACGTGTCTTCAGTTCAGAATAACATGTCTTCAGTTCAGAATAACATGTATTCAGTTCAGAATAACACGTGTCTTCAGTTCAGAATAACATGTGTCTTCAGTTCAGAATAACATGTCTTCAGTTCAGAATAACAAGTGTCTTCAGTTCAGAATAACATGTATTCAGTTCAGAATAACACATGTCTTCAGTTCAGAATAACAAGTGTCTACAGTTCAGAATAACATGTCTTCAGTTCAGAATAACATGTCTTCAGTTCAGAATAACATGTCTTCAGTTCAGAGTAACATGTCTTCAGTTCAGAGTAACATGTCTTCAGTTCAGAATAACAAGTGTCTACAGTTCATAATAACATGTCTTCAGTTCAGAATAACATGTCTTCAGTTCAGAGTAACATGTCTTCAGTTCAGAATAACATGTCTTCAGTTCAGAATAACACATGTCTTCAGTTCAGAGTAACATATCTTCAGTTCAGAATAACATGTCTTCAGTTCAGAATAACAAGTGCCTTCAGTTCAGAGTAACATGTGTCTTCAGTTCAGAATAACACATGTCTTCAGTTCAGAATAACATGTCTTCAGTTCAGAATAACAAGTGTCTTCAGTTCAGAATAACACATGTCTTCAGTTCAGAGTAACAAGTGTCTTCAGTTCAGAATAACACATGTCTTCAGTTCAGAATAACAAGTGTCTTCAGTTCAGAATAACATGTCTTCAGTTCAGAATAACACGTGTCTTCAGTTCAGAATAACAAGTGTCTTCAGTTCAGAATAACATGTCTTCAGTTCAGAATAACATGTCTTCAGTTCAGAATAACATGTCTTCAGTTCAGAGTAACATGTCTTCAGTTCAGAATAACAAGTGTCTACAGTTCAGAATAACATGTCTTCAGTTCAGAATAACATGTCTTCAGTTCAGAATAACATGTCTTCAGTTCAGAATAACAAGTGTCTTCAGTTCAGAATAACAAGTGTCTTCAGTTCAGAATAACACATGTCTTCAGTTCAGAATAACAAGTGTCTTCAGTTCAGAATAACAAGTGTCTTCAGTTCAGAATAACAAGTGTCTTCAGTTCAGAATAACAAGTGTCTTCAGTTCAGAATAACATGTCTTCAGTTCAGAATAACAAGTGTCTTCAGTTCAGAATAACAAGTGTCTACAGTTCAGAATAACATGTCTTCAGTTCAGAATAACATGTCTTCAGTTCAGAATAACAAGTGTCTTCAGTTCAGAGTAGCATGTCTTCAGTTCAGAGTAACATGTCTTCAGTTCAGAGTAACATGTCTTCAGTTCAGAGTAACATGTCTTCAGTTCAGAATAACATGTCTTCAGTTCAGAATAACATGTCTTCAGTTCAGAATAACATGTCTTCAGTTCAGAATAACAAGTCTTCAGTTCAGAATAACATGTCTTCAGTTCAGAATAACAAGTGTCTTCAGTTCAGAATACTACATGTCTTCAGTTCAGAGTAACATGTCTTCAGTTCAGAATAACATGTCTTCAGTTCAGAATAACAAGTGTCTTCAGTTCAGAGTAACATGTCTTCAGTTCAGAATAACACGTCTTCAGTTCAGAATAACAAGTGTCTACAGTTCAGAATAACATGTCTTCAGTTCAGAATAACATGTCTTCAGTTCAGAATAACATGTCTTCAGTTCAGAATAACATGTCTTCAGTTCAGAATAACAAGTGTCTTCAGTTCAGAGTAACATGTCTTCAGTTCAGAATAACACGTCTTCAGTTCAGAATAACAAGTGTCTTCAGTTCAGAGTAACATGTCTTCAGTTCAGAATCGCATGTCTTCAGTTCAAAATAACACGTCTTCAGTTCAGAATAACAAGTGTCTTCAGTTCAGAGTAACATGTCTTCAGTTCAGAATCGCATGTCTTCAGTTCAGAATAACAAATGCCTTCAGTTCAGAAAAACGTGTCTTCAGTTCAGAATAACACGTCTTCAGTTTAGAATAACAAGTGTCTACAGTTCAGTATAACATGTCTTCAGTTCAGAATAACATGTCTTCAGTTCAGAATAACATGTCTTCAGTTCAGAGTAACATGTCTTCAGTTCAGAGTAACATGTCTTCAGTTCAGAATAACACGTGTCTACAGTTCAGAATAACATGTCTTCAGTTCAGAATAACACGTGTCTTCAGTTCAGAATAACATGTCTTCAGTTCAGAATAACATGTATTCAGTTCAGAATAACACGTGTCTTCAGTTCAGAATAACATGTGTCTTCAGTTCAGAATAACATGTCTTCAGTTCAGAATAACAAGTGTCTTCAGTTCAGAATAACATGTATTCAGTTCAGAATAACACATGTCTTCAGTTCAGAATAACAAGTGTCTACAGTTCAGAATAACATGTCTTCAGTTCAGAATAACATGTCTTCAGTTCAGAATAACATGTCTTCAGTTCAGAGTAACATGTCTTCAGTTCAGAGTAACATGTCTTCAGTTCAGAATAACAAGTGTCTACAGTTCATAATAACATGTCTTCAGTTCAGAATAACATGTCTTCAGTTCAGAATAACATGTCTTCAGTTCAGAATAACATGTCTTCAGTTCAGAGTAACATGTCTTCAGTTCAGAGTAACATGTCTTCAGTTCAGAATAACACGTGTCTACAGTTCAGAATAACATGTCTTCAGTTCAGAATAACATGTCTTCAGTTCAGAGTAACATGTCTTCAGTTCAGAGTAACATGTCTTCAGTTCAGAATAACATGTCTTCAGTTCAGAATAACACGTGTCTTCAGTTCAGAATAACATGTCTTCAGTTCAGAATAACATGTATTCAGTTCAGAATAACACGTGTCTTCAGTTCAGAATAACATGTGTCTTCAGGTCAGAATAACATGTCTTCAGTTCAGAATAACAAGTGTCTTCAGTTCAGAAAAACATGTATTCAGTTCAGAATAACACATGTCTTCAGTTCAGAATAACAAGTGTCTACAGTTCAGAATAACATGTCTTCAGTTCAGAATAACATGTCTTCAGTTCAGAATAACATGTCTTCAGTTCAGAGTAACATGTCTACAGTTCATAATAACATGTCTTCAGTTCAGAATAACATGTCTTCAGTTCAGAGTAACATGTCTTCAGTTCAGAATAACATGTCTTCAGTTCAGAATAACACATGTCTTCAGTTCAGAGTAACATATCTTCAGTTCAGAATAACATGTCTTCAGTTCAGAATCACAAGTGCCTTCAGTTCAGAGTAACATGTGTCTTCAGTTCAGAATAACACATGTCTTCAGTTCAGAATAACATGTCTTCAGTTCAGAATAACAAGTGTCTTCAGTTCAGAATAACACATGTCTTCAGTTCAGAGTAACAAGTGTCTTCAGTTCAGAATAACACATGTCTTCAGTTCAGAATAACAAGTGTCTTCAGTTCAGAATAACATGTCTTCAGTTCAGAATAACACGTGTCTTCAGTTCAGAATAACAAGTGTCTTCAGTTCAGAATAACATGTCTTCAGTTCAGAATAACATGTCTTCAGTTCAGAATAACATGTCTTCAGTTCAGAGTAACATGTCTTCAGTTCAGAATAACAAGTGTCTACAGTTCAGAATAACATGTCTTCAGTTCAGAATAACATGTCTTCAGTTCAGAATAACATGTCTTCAGTTCAGAATAACAAGTGTCTTCAGTTCAGAATAACACGTGTCTTCAGTTCAGAATAACACATGTCTTCAGTTCAGAATAACAAGTGTCTTCAGTTCAGAATAACAAGTGTCTTCAGTTCAGAATAACAAGTGTCTTCAGTTCAGAATAACAAGTGTCTTCAGTTCAGAATAACAAGTGTCTTCAGTTCAGAATAACATGTCTTCAGTTCAGAATAACAAGTGTCTTCAGTTCAGAATAACAAGTGTCTACAGTTCAGAATAACATGTCTTCAGTTCAGAATAACATGTCTTCAGTTCAGAATAACAAGTGTCTTCAGTTCAGAGTAACATGTCTTCAGTTCAGAGTAACATGTCTTCAGTTCAGAGTAACATGTCTTAAGTTCAGAGTAACATGTCTTCAGTTCAGAATAACATGTCTTCAGTTCAGAATAACATGTCTTCAGTTCAGAATAACATGTCTTCAGTTCAGAATAACAAGTCTTCAGTTCAGAATAACATGTCTTCAGTTCAGAATAACAAGTGTCTTCAGTTCAGAATAACACATGTCTTCAGTTCAGAGTAACATGTCTTCAGTTCAGAATAACATGTCTTCAGTTCAGAATAACAAGTGTCTTCAGTTCAGAGTAACATGTCTTCAGTTCAGAATAACACGTCTTCAGTTCAGAATAACAAGTGTCTACAGTTCAGAATAACATGTCTTCAGTTCAGAATAACATGTCTTCAGTTCAGAATAACATGTCTTCAGTTCAGAATAACATGTCTTCAGTTCAGAATAACAAGTGTCTTCAGTTCAGAGTAACATGTCTTCAGTTCAGAATAACACGTCTTCAGTTCAGAATAACAAGTGTCTTCAGTTCAGAGTAACATGTCTTCAGTTCAGAATCGCATGTCTTCAGTTCAGAATAACAAATGCCTTCAGTTCAGAAAAACGTGTCTTCAGTTCAGAATAACACGTCTTCAGTTTAGAATAACAAGTGTCTACAGTTCAGTATAACATGTCTTCAGTTCAGAATAACATGTCTTCAGTTCAGAATAACATGTCTTCAGTTCAGAGTAACATGTCTTCAGTTCAGAGTAACATGTATTCAGTTCAGAATAACACGTGTCTACAGTTCAGAATAACATGTCTTCAGTTCAGAATAACATGTCTTCAGTTCAGAGTAACAAGTCTTCAGTTCAGAATAACATGTCTTCAGTTCAGAATAACAAGTGTCTTCAGTTCAGAATAACACATGTCTTCAGTTCAGAGTAACATGTCTTCAGTTCAGAATAACATGTCTTCAGTTCAGAATAACAAGTGTCTTCAGTTCAGAGTAACATGTCTTCAGTTCAGAATAACACGTCTTCAGTTCAGAATAACAAGTGTCTACAGTTCAGAATAACATGTCTTCAGTTCAGAATAACATGTCTTCAGTTCAGAATAACATGTCTTCAGTTCAGAATAACATGTCTTCAGTTCAGAATAACAAGTGTCTTCAGTTCAGAGTAACATGTCTTCAGTTCAGAATAACACGTCTTCAGTTCAGAATAACAAGTGTCTTCAGTTCAGAGTAACATGTCTTCAGTTCAGAATCGCATGTCTTCAGTTCAAAATAACACGTCTTCAGTTCAGAATAACAAGTGTCTTCAGTTCAGAGTAACATGTCTTCAGTTCAGAATCGCATGTCTTCAGTTCAGAATAACAAATGCCTTCAGTTCAGAAAAACGTGTCTTCAGTTCAGAATAACACGTCTTCAGTTTAGAATAACAAGTGTCTACAGTTCAGTATAACATGTCTTCAGTTCAGAATAACATGTCTTCAGTTCAGAATAACATGTCTTCAGTTCAGAGTAACATGTCTTCAGTTCAGAGTAACATGTCTTCAGTTCAGAATAACACGTGTCTACAGTTCAGAATAACATGTCTTCAGTTCAGAATAACACGTGTCTTCAGTTCAGAATAACATGTCTTCAGTTCAGAATAACATGTATTCAGTTCAGAATAACACGTGTCTTCAGTTCAGAATAACACGTGTCTTCAGTTCAGAATAACATGTGTCTTCAGTTCAGAATAACATGTCTTCAGTTCAGAATAACAAGTGTCTTCAGTTCAGAATAACATGTATTCAGTTCAGAATAACACATGTCTTCAGTTCAGAATAACAAGTGTCTACAGTTCAGAATAACATGTCTTCAGTTCAGAATAACATGTCTTCAGTTCAGAATAACATGTCTTCAGTTCAGAGTAACATGTCTTCAGTTCAGAGTAACATGTCTTCAGTTCAGAATAACAAGTGTCTACAGTTCATAATAACATGTCTTCAGTTCAGAATAACATGTCTTCAGTTCAGAGTAACATGTCTTCAGTTCAGAGTAACATGTCTTCAGTTCAGAATAACACGTGTCTACAGTTCAGAATAACATGTCTTCAGTTCAGAATAACATGTCTTCAGTTCAGAGTAACATGTCTTCAGTTCAGAGTAACATGTCTTCAGTTCAGAATAACATGTCTTCAGTTCAGAATAACACGTGTCTTCAGTTCAGAATAACATGTCTTCAGTTCAGCATAACATGTATTCAGTTCAGAATAACACGTGTCTTCAGTTCAGAATAACATGTGTCTTCAGTTCAGAATAACATGTCTTCAGTTCAGAATAACAAGTGTCTTCAGTTCAGAATAACATGTATTCAGTTCAGAATAACACATGTCTTCAGTTCAGAATAACAAGTGTCTACAGTTCAGAATAACATGTCTTCAGTTCAGAATAACATGTCTTCAGTTCAGAATAACATGTCTTCAGTTCAGAGTAACATGTCTACAGTTCATAATAACATGTCTTCAGTTCAGAATAACATGTCTTCAGTTCAGAGTAACATGTCTTCAGTTCAGAATAACATGTCTTCAGTTCAGAATAACACATGTCTTCAGTTCAGAGTAACATATCTTCAGTTCAGAATAACATGTCTTCAGTTCAGAATAACAAGTGCCTTCAGTTCAGAGTAACATGTGTCTTCAGTTCAGAATAACACATGTCTTCAGTTCAGAATAACATGTCTTCAGTTCAGAATAACAAGTGTCTTCAGTTCAGAATAACACATGTCTTCAGTTCAGAGTAACAAGTGTCTTCAGTTCAGAATAACACGTCTTCAGTTCAGAATAACAAGTGTCTTCAGTTCAGAATAACATGTCTTCAGTTCAGAATAACACGTGTCTTCAGTTCAGAATAACAAGTGTCTTCAGTTCAGAATAACATGTCTTCAGTTCAGAATAACATGTCTTCAGTTCAGAATAACATGTCTTCAGTTCAGAGTAACATGTCTTCAGTTCAGAATAACAAGTGTCTACAGTTCAGAATAACATGTCTTCAGTTCAGAATAACATGTCTTCAGTTCAGAATAACATGTCTTCAGTTCAGAATAACAAGTGTCTTCAGTTCAGAATAACAAGTGTCTTCAGTTCAGAATAACACATGTCTTCAGTTCAGAATAACAAGTGTCTTCAGTTCAGAATAACAAGTGTCTTCAGTTCAGAATAACAAGTGTCTTCAGTTCAGAATAACAAGTGTCTTCAGTTCAGAATAACAAGTGTCTTCAGTTCAGAATAACATGTCTTCAGTTCAGAATAACAAGTGTCTTCAGTTCAGAATAACAAGTGTCTACAGTTCAGAATAACATGTCTTCAGTTCAGAATAACATGTCTTCAGTTCAGAATAACAAGTGTCTTCAGTTCAGAGTAACATGTCTTCAGTTCAGAGTAACATGTCTTCAGTTCAGAGTAACATGTCTTCAGTTCAGAGTAACATGTCTTCAGTTCAGAATAACATGTCTTCAGTTCAGAATAACATGTCTTCAGTTCAGAATAACATGTCTTCAGTTCAGAATAACAAGTCTTCAGTTCAGAATAACATGTCTTCAGTTCAGAATAACAAGTGTCTTCAGTTCAGAATAACACATGTCTTCAGTTCAGAGTAACATGTCTTCAGTTCAGAATAACATGTCTTCAGTTCAGAATAACAAGTGTCTTCAGTTCAGAGTAACATGTCTTCAGTTCAGAATAACACGTCTTCAGTTCAGAATAACAAGTGTCTACAGTTCAGAATAACATGTCTTCAGTTCAGAATAACATGTCTTCAGTTCAGAATAACATGTCTTCAGTTCAGAATAACATGTCTTCAGTTCAGAATAACAAGTGTCTTCAGTTCAGAGTAACATGTCTTCAGTTCAGAATAACACGTCTTCAGTTCAGAATAACAAGTGTCTTCAGTTCAGAGTAACATGTCTTCAGTTCAGAATCGCATGTCTTCAGTTCAGAATAACAAATGCCTTCAGTTCAGAAAAACGTGTCTTCAGTTCAGAATAACACGTCTTCAGTTTAGAATAACAAGTGTCTACAGTTCAGTATAACATGTCTTCAGTTCAGAATAACATGTCTTCAGTTCAGAATAACATGTCTTCAGTTCAGAGTAACATGTCTTCAGTTCAGAGTAACATGTCTTCAGTTCAGAATAACACGTGTCTACAGTTCAGAATAACATGTCTTCAGTTCAGAATAACATGTCTTCAGTTCAGAGTAACATGTCTTCAGTTCAGAGTAACATGTCTTCAGTTCAGAATAACATGTCTTCAGTTCAGAATAACACGTGTCTTCATTTCAGAATAACATGTCTTCAGTTCAGAATAACATGTATTCAGTTCAGAATAACACGTGTCTTCAGTTCAGAATAACATGTGTCTTCAGTTCAGAATAACATGTCTTCAGTTCAGAATAACAAGTGTCTTCAGTTCAGAATAACATGTATTCAGTTCAGAATAACACGTCTTCAGTTCAGAATAACAAGTGTCTACAGTTCAGAATAACATGTCTTCAGTTCAGAATAACATGTCTTCAGTTCAGAATAACATGTCTTCAGTTCAGAGTAACATGTCTTCAGTTCAGAGTAACATGTCTTCAGTTCAGAATAACAAGTGTCTACAGTTCATAATAACATGTCTTCAGTTCAGAATAACATGTCTTCAGTTCAGAGTAACATGTCTTCAGTTCAGAATAACATGTCTTCAGTTCAGAATAACACATGTCTTCAGTTCAGAGTAACATATCTTCAGTTCAGAATAACATGTCTTCAGTTCAGAATAACAAGTGCCTTCAGTTCAGAGTAACATGTGTCTTCAGTTCAGAATAACACATGTCTTCAGTTCAGAATAACATGTCTTCAGTTCAGAATAACAAGTGTCTTCAGTTCAGAATAACACATGTCTTCAGTTCAGAGTAACAAGTGTCTTCAGTTCAGAATAACACATGTCTTCATTTCAGAATAACAAGTGTCTTCAGTTCAGAATAACATGTCTTCAGTTCAGAATAACATGTCTTCAGTTCAGAATAACACGTGTCTTCAGTTCAGAATAACAAGTGTCTTCAGTTCAGAATAACATGTCTTCAGTTCAGAATAACATGTCTTCAGTTCAGAGTAACATGTCTTCAGTTCAGAATAACAAGTGTCTACAGTTCAGAATAACATGTCTTCAGTTCAGAATAACATGTCTTCAGTTCAGAATAACATGTCTTCAGTTCAGAATAACATGTCTTCAGTTCAGAATAACATGTCTTCAGTTCAGAATAACATGTCTTCAGTTCAGAATAACAAGTGTCTTCAGTTCAGAATAACATGTCTTCAGTTCAGAGTAACATGTCTTCAGTTCAGAATAACATGTCTTCAGTTCAGAATAACATGTCTTCAGTTCAGAATAACATGTCTTCAGTTCAGAATAACACATGTCTTCAGTTCAGAATAACACATGTCTTCAGTTCAGAATAACAAGTGTCTTCAGTTCAGAATAACATGTATTCAGTTCAGAATAACACGTCTTCAGTTCAGAATAACAAGTGTCTACAGTTCAGAATAACATGTCTTCAGTTCAGAATAACATGTCTTCAGTTCAGAATAACATGTCTTCAGTTCAGAGTAACATGTCTTCAGTTCAGAGTAACATGTCTTCAGTTCAGAATAACAAGTGTCTACAGTTCATAATAACATGTCTTCAGTTCAGAATAACATGTCTTCAGTTCAGAGTAACATGTCTTCAGTTCAGAATAACATGTCTTCAGTTCAGAATAACACATGTCTTCAGTTCAGAGTAACATATCTTCAGTTCAGAATAACATGTCTTCAGTTCAGAATAACAAGTGCCTTCAGTTCAGAGTAACATGTGTCTTCAGTTCAGAATAACACATGTCTTCAGTTCAGAATAACATGTCTTCAGTTCAGAATAACAAGTGTCTTCAGTTCAGAATAACACATGTCTTCAGTTCAGAGTAACAAGTGTCTTCAGTTCAGAATAACACATGTCTTCATTTCAGAATAACAAGTGTCTTCAGTTCAGAATAACATGTCTTCAGTTCAGAATAACATGTCTTCAGTTCAGAATAACACGTGTCTTCAGTTCAGAATAACAAGTGTCTTCAGTTCAGAATAACATGTCTTCAGTTCAGAATAACATGTCTTCAGTTCAGAGTAACATGTCTTCAGTTCAGAATAACAAGTGTCTACAGTTCAGAATAACATGTCTTCAGTTCAGAATAACATGTCTTCAGTTCAGAATAACATGTCTTCAGTTCAGAATAACATGTCTTCAGTTCAGAATAACATGTCTTCAGTTCAGAATAACATGTCTTCAGTTCAGAATAACAAGTGTCTTCAGTTCAGAATAACATGTCTTCAGTTCAGAGTAACATGTCTTCAGTTCAGAATAACATGTCTTCAGTTCAGAATAACATGTCTTCAGTTCAGAATAACATGTCTTCAGTTCAGAATAACACATGTCTTCAGTTCAGAATAACACATGTCTTCAGTTCAGAATAACAAGTGTCTTCAGTTCAGAATAACATGTCTTCAGTTCAGAATAACAAGTGTCTTCAGTTCAGAATAACAAGTGTCTTCAGTTCAGAATAACATGTCTTCAGTTCAGAATAACAAGTGTCTTCAGTTCAGAATAACATGTCTTCAGTTCAGAATAACACGTGTCTTCAGTTCAGAATAACATGTCTTCAGTTCAGAATAACAAGTGTCTACAGTTCAGAATAACATGTCTTCAGTTCAGAATAACAAGTGTCTTCAGTTCAGAGTAACATGTCTTCAGTTCAGAATAACATGTCTTCAGTTCAGAATAACAAGTGTCTTCAGTTCAGAGTAACATGTCTTCAGTTCAGAATAACACATGTCTTCAGTTCAGAATAACAAGTGTCTTCAGTTCAGAGTAACATGTCTTCAGTTCAGAATAACAAGTGTCTTCAGTTCAGAGTAACATGTCTTCAGTTCAGAATAACATGTCTTCAGTTCAGAGTAACATGTCTTCAGTTCAGAGTAACATGTCTTCAGTTCAGAGTAACAAGTGTCTTCAGTTCAGAATAACATGTCTTCAGTTCAGAATAACAAGTGTCTACAGTTCAGAATAACATGTCTTCAGTTCAGAATAACATGTCTTCAGTTCAGAATAACATGTCTTCAGTTCAGAATAACAAGTGTCTTCAGTTCAGAATAACACATGTCTTCAGTTCAGAGTAACAAGTGTCTTCAGTTCAGAATAACACATGTCTTCATTTCAGAATAACAAGTGTCTTCAGTTCAGAATAACATGTCTTCAGTTCAGAATAACATGTCTTCAGTTCAGAATAACACGTGTCTTCAGTTCAGAATAACAAGTGTCTTCAGTTCAGAATAACATGTCTTCAGTTCAGAATAACATGTCTTCAGTTCAGAGTAACATGTCTTCAGTTCAGAATAACAAGTGTCTACAGTTCAGAATAACATGTCTTCAGTTCAGAATAACATGTCTTCAGTTCAGAATAACATGTCTTCAGTTCAGAATAACATGTCTTCAGTTCAGAATAACATGTCTTCAGTTCAGAATAACATGTCTTCAGTTCAGAATAACAAGTGTCTTCAGTTCAGAATAACATGTCTTCAGTTCAGAGTAACATGTCTTCAGTTCAGAATAACATGTCTTCAGTTCAGAATAACATGTCTTCAGTTCAGAATAACATGTCTTCAGTTCAGAATAACACATGTCTTCAGTTCAGAATAACACATGTCTTCAGTTCAGAATAACAAGTGTCTTCAGTTCAGAATAACATGTCTTCAGTTCAGAATAACAAGTGTCTTCAGTTCAGAATAACAAGTGTCTTCAGTTCAGAATAACATGTCTTCAGTTCAGAATAACAAGTGTCTTCAGTTCAGAATAACATGTCTTCAGTTCAGAATAACACGTGTCTTCAGTTCAGAATAACATGTCTTCAGTTCAGAATAACAAGTGTCTACAGTTCAGAATAACATGTCTTCAGTTCAGAATAACAAGTGTCTTCAGTTCAGAGTAACATGTCTTCAGTTCAGAATAACATGTCTTCAGTTCAGAATAACAAGTGTCTTCAGTTCAGAGTAACATGTCTTCAGTTCAGAATAACACATGTCTTCAGTTCAGAATAACAAGTGTCTTCAGTTCAGAGTAACATGTCTTCAGTTCAGAATAACAAGTGTCTTCAGTTCAGAGTAACATGTCTTCAGTTCAGAATAACATGTCTTCAGTTCAGAGTAACATGTCTTCAGTTCAGAGTAACATGTCTTCAGTTCAGAGTAACAAGTGTCTTCAGTTCAGAATAACATGTCTTCAGTTCAGAATAACAAGTGTCTACAGTTCAGAATAACATGTCTTCAGTTCAGAATAACATGTCTTCAGTTCAGAATAACATGTCTTCAGTTCAGAATAACAAGTGTCTTCAGTTCAGAATAACAAGTGTCTTCAGTTCAGAATAACACATGTCTTCAGTTCAGAATAACAAGTGTCTTCAGTTCAGAATTACAAGTGTCTTCAGTTCAGAATAACAAGTGTCTTCAGTTCAGAATAACAAGTGTCTTCAGTTCAGAATAACAAGTGTCTTCAGTTCAGAATAACATGTCTTCAGTTCAGAATAACAAGTGTCTTCAGTTCAGAATAACAAGTGTCTTCAGTTCAGAATAACATGTCTTCAGTTAAGAATAACACGTGTCTTCAGTTCAGAATAACATGTCTTCAGTTCAGAATAACACGTGTCTTCAGTTCATAATAACAAGTGTCTTCAGTTCAGAATAACAAGTGTCTACAGTTCAGAATAACATGTCTTCAGTTCAGAATAACATGTCTTCAGTTCAGAATAACAAGTGTCTTCAGTTCAGAGTAACATGTCTTCAGTTCAGAGTAACATGTCTTCAGTTCAGAGTAACATGTCTTCAGTTCAGAGTAACATGTCTTCAGTTCAGAATAACATGTCTTCAGTTCAGAATAACATGTCTTCAGTTCAGAATAACATGTCTTCAGTTCAGAATAACAAGTCTTCAGTTCAGAATAACATGTCTTCAGTTCAGAATAACAAGTGTCTTCAGTTCAGAATAACACATGTCTTCAGTTCAGAGTAACATGTCTTCAGTTCAGAATAACATGTCTTCAGTTCAGAATAACAAGTGTCTTCAGTTCAGAGTAACATGTCTTCAGTTCAGAATAACACGTCTTCAGTTCAGAATAACAAGTGTCTACAGTTCAGAATAACATGTCTTCAGTTCAGAATAACATGTCTTCAGTTCAGAATAACATGTCTTCAGTTCAGAATAACATGTCTTCAGTTCAGAATAACAAGTGTCTTCAGTTCAGAGTAACAAGTGTCTTCAGTTCAGAATAACACATCTTCAGTTCAGAATAACAAGTGTCTTCGGTTCAGAGTAACATGTCTTCAGTTCAGAATCACATGTCTTCAGTTCAGAATAACAAATGTCTTCAGTTCAGAAAAACGTGTCTTCAGTTCAGAATAACACGTCTTCAGTTTAGAATAACAAGTGTCTACAGTTCAGAATAACATGTCTTCAGTTAAGAATAACACGTGTCTTCAGTTCAGAATAACATGTCTTCAGTTCAGAATAACACGTGTCTTCAGTTCATAATAACAAGTGTCTTCAGTTCAGAATAACAAGTGTCTACAGTTCAGAATAACATGTCTTCAGTTCAGAATAACATGTCTTCAGTTCAGAATAACAAGTGTCTTCAGTTCAGAGTAACATGTCTTCAGTTCAGAGTAACATGTCTTCAGTTCAGAGTAACATGTCTTCAGTTCAGAGTAACATGTCTTCAGTTCAGAATAACATGTCTTCAGTTCAGAATAACATGTCTTCAGTTCAGAATAACATGTCTTCAGTTCAGAATAACAAGTCTTCAGTTCAGAATAACATGTCTTCAGTTCAGAATAACAAGTGTCTTCAGTTCAGAATAACACATGTCTTCAGTTCAGAGTAACATGTCTTCAGTTCAGAATAACATGTCTTCAGTTCAGAATAACAAGTGTCTTCAGTTCAGAGTAACATGTCTTCAGTTCAGAATAACACGTCTTCAGTTCAGAATAACAAGTGTCTACAGTTCAGAATAACATGTCTTCAGTTCAGAATAACATGTCTTCAGTTCAGAATAACATGTCTTCAGTTCAGAATAACATGTCTTCAGTTCAGAATAACAAGTGTCTTCAGTTCAGAGTAACAAGTGTCTTCAGTTCAGAATAACACATCTTCAGTTCAGAATAACAAGTGTCTTCGGTTCAGAGTAACATGTCTTCAGTTCAGAATCACATGTCTTCAGTTCAGAATAACAAATGTCTTCAGTTCAGAAAAACGTGTCTTCAGTTCAGAATAACACGTCTTCAGTTTAGAATAACAAGTGTCTACAGTTCAGAATAACATGTCTTCAGTTCAGAATAACAAGTGTCTTCAGTTCAGAATAACAAGTGTCTTCAGTTCAGAATAACACATGTCTTCAGTTCAGAATAACAAGTGTCTTCAGTTCAGAATTACAAGTGTCTTCAGTTCAGAATAACAAGTGTCTTCAGTTCAGAATAACAAGTGTCTTCAGTTCAGAATAACAAGTGTCTTCAGTTCAGAATAACATGTCTTCAGTTCAGAATAACAAGTGTCTTCAGTTCAGAATAACAAGTGTCTTCAGTTCAGAATAACATGTCTTCAGTTAAGAATAACACGTGTCTTCAGTTCAGAATAACATGTCTTCAGTTCAGAATAACACGTGTCTTCAGTTCATAATAACAAGTGTCTTCAGTTCAGAATAACAAGTGTCTACAGTTCAGAATAACATGTCTTCAGTTCAGAATAACATGTCTTCAGTTCAGAATAACAAGTGTCTTCAGTTCAGAGTAACATGTCTTCAGTTCAGAGTAACATGTCTTCAGTTCAGAGTAACATGTCTTCAGTTCAGAGTAACATGTCTTCAGTTCAGAATAACATGTCTTCAGTTCAGAATAACATGTCTTCAGTTCAGAATAACATGTCTTCAGTTCAGAATAACAAGTCTTCAGTTCAGAATAACATGTCTTCAGTTCAGAATAACAAGTGTCTTCAGTTCAGAATAACACATGTCTTCAGTTCAGAGTAACATGTCTTCAGTTCAGAATAACATGTCTTCAGTTCAGAATAACAAGTGTCTTCAGTTCAGAGTAACATGTCTTCAGTTCAGAGTAACATGTCTTCAGTTCAGAGTAACATGTCTTCAGTTCAGAGTAACATGTCTTCAGTTCAGAATAACATGTCTTCAGTTCAGAATAACATGTCTTCAGTTCAGAATAACATGTCTTCAGTTCAGAATAACAAGTCTTCAGTTCAGAATAACATGTCTTCAGTTCAGAATAACAAGTGTCTTCAGTTCAGAATAACACATGTCTTCAGTTCAGAGTAACATGTCTTCAGTTCAGAATAACATGTCTTCAGTTCAGAATAACAAGTGTCTTCAGTTCAGAGTAACATGTCTTCAGTTCAGAATAACACGTCTTCAGTTCAGAATAACAAGTGTCTACAGTTCAGAATAACATGTCTTCAGTTCAGAATAACATGTCTTCAGTTCAGAATAACATGTCTTCAGTTCAGAATAACATGTCTTCAGTTCAGAATAACAAGTGTCTTCAGTTCAGAGTAACAAGTGTCTTCAGTTCAGAATAACACGTCTTCAGTTCAGAATAACAAGTGTCTTCGGTTCAGAGTAACATGTCTTCAGTTCAGAATCACATGTCTTCAGTTCAGAATAACAAATGTCTTCAGTTCAGAAAAACGTGTCTTCAGTTCAGAATAACACGTCTTCAGTTTAGAATAACAAGTGTCTACAGTTCAGTATAACATGTCTTCAGTTCAGAATAACATGTCTTCAGTTCAGAATAACATGTCTTCAGGTCAGAGTAACATGTCTTCAGTTCAGAGTAACATGTCTTCAGTTCAGAATAACACATGTCTTCAGTTCAGAGTAACATATCTTCAGTTCAGAATAACATGTCTTCAGTTCAGAATAACAAGTGTCTTCAGTTCAGAATAACATGTCTTCAATTCAGAATAACAAGTGTCTACAGTTCAGAATAACATGTCTTCAGTTCAGAATAACATGTCTTCAGTTCAGAATAACAAGTGTCTACAGTTCAGAATAACATGTCTTCAGTTCAGAATAACATGTCTTCAGTTCAGAATATCATGTCTTCAGTTCAGAATAACAAGTGTCTTCAGTTCAGAGTAACATGTCTTCAGTTCAGAATAACATGTCTTCAGTTCAGAGTAACATGTCTTCAGTTCAGAATAACACATGTCTTCAGTTCAGAGTAACATATCTTCAGTTCAGAATAACATGTCTTCAGTTCAGAATAACAAGTGTCTACAGTTCAGAATAACATGTCTTCAGTTCAGAGTAACATGTCTTGAGTTCAGAATAACAAGTATCTACAGTTCAGAATAACATGTCTTCAGTTCAGAATAACATGTCTTCAGTTCAGAATATCATGTCTTCAGTTCAGAATAACAAGTGTCTTCAGTTCAGAGTAACATGTCTTCAGTTCAGAATAACATGTCTTCAGTTCAGAGTAACATGTCTTCAGTTCAGAATAACACATGTCTTCAGTTCAGAGTAACATATCTTCAGTTCAGAATAACATGTCTTCAGTTCAGAATAACAAGTGTCTACAGTTCAGAATAACATGTCTTCAGTTCAGAGTAACATGTCTTGAGTTCAGAATAACAAGTATCTACAGTTCAGAATAACATGTCTTCAGTTCAGAATAACATGTATTCAGTTCAGAGTAACATGTCTTCAGTGCAGAATAACACATGTCTTCAGTTCAGAATAACAAGTGTCTTCAGTTCAGAGTAGCATGTCTTCAGTTCAGAATAACACATGTCTTCAGTTCAGAGTAACATATCTTCAGTTCAGAATAACATGTCTTCAGTTCAGAATAACAAGTGTCTTCAGTTCAGAATAACATGTCTTCAATTCAGAATAACAAGTGTCTACTTTTCAGAATAACATGTCTTCAGTTCAGAATAACATGTCTTCAGTTCAGAGTAACATGTCTTCAGTTAAGAATAACACATGTCTTCAGTTCAGAATAACATGTCTTCAGTTCAGAATAACAAGTGTCTACAGTTCAGAATAACATGTCTTCAGTTCAGAATAACATGTCTTCAGTTCAGAATATCATGTCTTCAGTTCAGAATAACAAGTGTCTTCAGTTCAGAGTAACATGTCTTCAGTTCAGAATAACATGTCTTCAGTTCAGAATAACACGTGTCTTCAGTTCAGAATAACATGTCTTCAGTACAGAATAACATGTATTCAGTTCAGAATAACACGTGTCTTCAGTTCAGAATAACATGTGTCTTCAGTTCAGAATAACATGTCTTCAGTTCAGAATAACAAGTGTCTTCAGTTCAGAATAACATGTATTCAGTTCAGAATAACACGTCTTCAGTTCAGAATAACAAGTGTCTACAGTTCAGAATAACATGTCTTCAGTTCAGAATAACATGTCTTCAGTTCAGAGTAACATGTCTTCAGTTCAGAATAACACATGTCTTCAGTTCAGAATAACATGTCTTCAGTTCAGAATAACAAGTGTCTACAGTTCAGAATAACATGTCTTCAGTTCAGAATAACATGTCTTCAGTTCAGAATAACATGTCTTCAGTTCAGAATACCAAGTCTTCAGTTCAGAATAACATGTCTTCAGTTCAGAATAACAAGTGTCTTCAGTTCAGAATAACACATGTCTTCAGTTCAGAGTAACATGTCTTCAGTTCAGAATAACATGTCTTCAGTTCAGAATAACAAGTGTCTTCAGTTCAGAGTAACAAGTGTCTACAGTTCAGAATAACACGTCTTCAGTTCAGAATAACAAGTGTCTACAGTTCAGAATAACATGTCTTCAGTTCAGAATAACATGTCTTCAGTTCAGAATAACATGTCTTCAGTTCAGAATAACATGTCTTCAGTTCAGAATAACAAGTGTCTTCAGTTCAGAGTAACATGTCTTCAGTTCAGAATAACACGTCTTCAGTTCAGAATAACAAGTGTCTTCAGTTCAGAGTAACATGTCTTCAGTTCAGAATCACATGTCTTCAGTTCAGAATAACAAATGTCTTCAGTTCAGAAAAACGTGTCTTCAGTTCAGAATAACATGTCTTCAGTTCAGAATAACAAGTGTCTACAGTTCAGAATAACATGTCTTCAGTTCAGAATAACATGTCTTCAGTTCAGAGTAACATGTCTTCAGTTCAGAATAACATGTCTTCAGTTCAGAATAACAAGTGTCTTCAGTTCAGAGTAACAAGTGTCTACAGTTCAGAATAACACGTCTTCAGTTCAGAATAACAAGTGTCTACAGTTCAGAATAACATGTCTTCAGTTCAGAATAACATGTCTTCAGTTCAGAATAACATGTCTTCAGTTCAGAATAACATGTCTTCAGTTCAGAATAACAAGTGTCTTCAGTTCAGAGTAACATGTCTTCAGTTCAGAATAACACGTCTTCAGTTCAGAATAACAAGTGTCTTCAGTTCAGAGTAACATGTCTTCAGTTCAGAATCACATGTCTTCAGTTCAGAATAACAAATGTCTTCAGTTCAGAAAAACGGGTCTTCAGTTCAGAATAACACGTCTTCAGTTTAGAATAACAAGTGTCTACAGTTCAGTATAACATGTCTTCAGTTCAGAATAACATGTCTTCAGTTCAGAATAACATGTCTTCAGTTCAGAGTAACATGTCTTCAGTTCAGAGTAACATGTCTTCAGTTCAGAATAACACGTGTCTACAGTTCAGAATAACATGTCTTCAGTTCAGAATAACATGTCTTCAGTTCAGAGTAACATGTCTTCAGTTCAGAGTAACATGTCTTCAGTTCAGAATAACATGTCTTCAGTTCAGAATAACACGTGTCTTCAGTTCAGAATAACATGTCTTAAGTTCAGAATAACATGTATTCAGTTCAGAATAACACGTGTCTTCAGTTCAGAATAACATGTGTCTTCAGTTCAGAATAACATGTCTTCAGTTCAGAATAACAAGTGTCTTCAGTTCAGAATAACATGTATTCAGTTCAGAATAACACATGTCTTCAGTTCAGAATAACAAGTGTCTACAGTTCAGAATAACATGTCTTCAGTTCAGAATAACATGTCTTCAGTTCAGAATAACATGTCTTCAGTTCAGAGTAACATGTCTTCAGTTCAGAGTAACATGTCTTCAGTTCAGAATAACACATGTCTTCAGTTCAGAATAACATGTCTTCAGTTCAGAATAACAAGTGTCTACAGTTCAGAATAACATGTCTTCAGTTCAGAATAACATGTCTTCAGTTCAGAATATCATGTCTTCAGTTCAGAATAACAAGTGTCTTCAGTTCAGAGTAACATGTCTTCAGTTCAGAATAACATGTCTTCAGTTCAGAATAACACGTGTCTTCAGTTCAGAATAACATGTCTTCAGTTCAGAATAACATGTATTCAGTTCAGAATAACATGTGTCTTCAGTTCAGAATAACATGTGTCTTCATTTCAGAATAACATGTCTTCAGTTCAGAATAACAAGTGTCTTCAGTTCAGAATAACATGTATTCAGTTCAGAATAACACGTCTTCAGTTCAGAATAACAAGTGTCTACAGTTCAGAATAACATGTCTTCAGTTCAGAATAACATGTCTTCAGTTCAGAATAACATGTCTTCAGTTCAGAGTAACATGTCTTCAGTTCAGAGTAACATGTCTTCAGTTCAGAATAACAAGTGTCTACAGTTCAGAATAACATGTCTTCAGTTCAGAATAACATGTCTTCAGTTCAGAGTAACATGTCTTCAGTTCAGAATAACATGTCTTCAGTTCAGAATAACATGTCTTCAGTTCAGAGTAACATGTCTTCAGTTCAGAATAACACATGTCTTCAGTTCAGAGTAACATATCTTCAGTTCAGAATAACATGTCTTCAGTTCAGAATAACAAGTGTCTACAGTTCAGAATAACATGTCTTCAGTTCAGAGTAACATGTATTGAGTTCAGAATAACAAGTATCTACAGTTCAGAGTAACATGTCTTTAGTTCAGAATAACATGTCTTCAGTTCAGAGTAACATGTCTTCAGTGCAGAATAACACATGTCTTCAGTTCAGAAAAACAAGTGTCTTCAGTTCAGAGTAACATATCTTCAGTTCAGAATAACATGTCTTCAGTTCAGAATAACAAGTGTCTTCAGTTCAGAATAACATGTCTTCAATTCAGAATAACAAGTGTCTACAGTTCAGAATAACATGTCTTCAGTTCAGAATAACATGTCTTCAGTTCAGAGTAACATGTCTTCAGTTCAGAATAACACATGTCTTCAGTTCAGAATAACATGTCTTCAGTTCAGAATAACAAGTGTCTTCAGTTCAGAATAACATGTCTTCAGTTCAGAATAACATGTCTTCAGTTCAGAGTAACATGTCTTCAGTTCAGAGTAACATGTCTTCAGTTCAGAATAACACATGTCTTCAGTTCAGAGTAACATATCTTCAGTTCAGAATAACATGTCTTCAGTTCATAATAACAAGCGTCTACAGTTCATAATAACATGTCTTCAGTTCAGAATAACATGTCTTCAGTTCAGAGTAACATGTCTTCAGTTCAGAATAACATGTCTTCAGTTCAGAATAACATGTCTTCAGTTCAGAGTAACATGTCTTCAGTTCAGAATAACATGTCTTCAGTTCAGAGTAACATGTCTTCAGTTCAGAATAACACATGTCTTCAGTTCAGAGTAACATATCTTCAGTTCAGAATAACATGTCTTCAGTTCAGAATAACAAGTGTCTACAGTTCAGAATAACATGTCTTCAGTTCAGAGTAACATGTCTTGAGTTCAGAATAACAAGTATCTACAGTTCAGAATAACATGTCTTCAGTTCAGAATAACATGCATTCAGTTCAGAGTAACATGTCTTCAGTGCAGAATAACACGTCTTCAGTTCAGAATAACAAGTGTCTTCAGTTCAGAGTAGCATGTCTTCAGTTCAGAATAACACATGTCTTCAGTTCAGAGTAACATATCTTCAGTTCAGAATAACATGTCTTCAGTTCAGAATAACAAGTGTCTTCAGTTCAGAATAACATGTCTTCAGTTCAGAATAACAAGTGTCTACAGTTCAGAATAACATGTCTTCAGTTCAGAATAACATGTCTTCAGTTCAGAGTAACATGTCTTCAGTTCAGAATAACACAGGTCTTCAGTTCAGAATAACATGTCTTCAGTTCAGAATAACAAGTGTCTACAGTTCAGAATAACATGTCTTCAGTTCAGAATAACATGTCTTCAGTTCAGAATATCATGTCTTCAGTTCAGAATAACAAGTGTCTTCAGTTCAGAGTAACATGTCTTCAGTTCAGAATAACATGTCTTCAGTTCAGAATAACACGTGTCTTCAGTTCAGAATAACATGTCTTCAGTACAGAATAACATGTATTCAGTTCAGAATAACACGTGTCTTCAGTTCAGAATAACATGTGTCTTCAGTTCAGAATAACATGTCTTCAGTTCAGAATAACAAGTGTCTTCAGTTCAGAATAACATGTCTTCAGTTCAGAATAACATGTATTCAGTTCAGAGTAACATGTCTTCAGTTCAGAATAACATGTCTTCAGTTCAGAATAACATGTCTTCAGTTCAGAGTAACATGTCTTCAGTTCAGAATAACACATGTCTTCAGTTCAGAGTAACATATCTTCAGTTCAGAATAACATGTCTTCAATTCAGAATAACAAGTGTCTACAGTTCAGAATAACATGTCTTCAGTTCAGAATAACATGTCTTCAGTTCAGAGTAACATGTCTTTAGTTCAGAATAACACATGTCTTCAGTTCAGAATAACATGTCTTCAGTTCAGAATAACAAGTGTCTACAGTTCAGAATAACATATCTTCAGTTCAGAATAACATGTCTTCAGTTCAGAATATCATGTCTTCAGTTCAGAATAACAAGTGTCTTCAGTTCAGAGTAACATGTCTTCAGTTCAGAATAACATGTCTTCAGTTCAGAATAACACGTGTCTTCAGTTCAGAATAACATGTCTTCAGTTCAGAATAACATGTATTCAGTTCAGAATAACATGTGTCTTCAGTTCAGAATAACATGTGTCTTCAGTTCAGAATAACATGTCTTCAGTTCAGAATAACAAGTGTCTTCAGTTCAGAATAACATGTATTCAGTTCAGAATAACACGTATTCAGTTCAGAATAACAAGTGTCTACAGTTCAGAATAACATGTCTTCAGTTCAGAATAACATGTCTTCAGTTCAGAATAACAAGTGTCTTCAGTTCAGAGTAACATGTCTTCAGTTCAGAATAACATGTCTTCAGTTCAGAATAACACGTGTCTTCAGTTCAGAATAACATGTCTTCAGTTCAGAATAACATGTATTCAGTTCAGAATAACATGTGTCTTCAGTTCAGAATAACATGTGTCTTCAGTTCAGAATAACATGTCTTCAGTTCAGAATAACAAGTGTCTTCAGTTCAGAATAACATGTATTCAGTTCAGAATAACACGTCTTCAGTTCAGAATAACAAGTGTCTACAGTTCAGAATAACATGTCTTCAGTTCAGAATAACATGTCTTCAGTTCAGAATAACATGTCTTCAGTTCAGAGTAACATGTCTTCAGTTCAGAGTAACATGTCTTCAGTTCAGAATAACAAGTGTCTACAGTTCAGAATGACATGTCTTCAGTTCAGAATAACATGTCTTCAGTTCAGAGTAACATGTCTTCAGTTCAGAATAACATGTCTTCAGTTCAGAATAACATGTCTTCAGTTCAGAGTAACATGTCTTCAGTTCAGAATAACACATGTCTTCAGTTCAGAGTAACATATCTTCAGTTCAGAATAACATGTCTTCAGTTCAGAATAACAAGTGTCTAGAGTTCAGAATAACATGTCTTCAGTTCAGAGTAACATGTATTGAGTTCAGAATAACAAGTATCTACAGTTCAGAATAACATGTCTTTAGTTCAGAATAACATGTCTTCAGTTCAGAGTAACATGTCTTCAGTGCAGAATAACACATGTCTTCAGATCAGAATAACAAGTGTCTTCAGTTCAGAGTAACATATCTTCAGTTCAGAATAACATGTCTTCAGTTCAGAATAACAAGTGTCTTCAGTTCAGAATAACATGTCTTCAATTCAGAATAACAAGTGTCTACAGTTCAGAATAACATGTCTTCAGTTCAGAATAACATGTCTTCAGTTCAGAGTAACATGTCTTCAGTTCAGAATAACACATGTCTTCAGTTCAGAATAACATGTCTTCAGTTCAGAATAACAAGTGTCTTCAGTTCAGAATAACATGTCTTCAGTTCAGAATAACATGTCTTCAGTTCAGAGTAACATGTCTTCAGTTCAGAGTAACATGTCTTCAGTTCAGAATAACACATGTCTTCAGTTCAGAGTAACATATATTCAGTTCAGAATAACATGTCTTCAGTTCATAATAACAAGCGTCTACAGTTCATAATAACATGTCTTCAGTTCAGAATAACATGTCTTCAGTTCAGAGTAACATGTCTTCAGTTCAGAATAACATGTCTTCAGTTCAGAATAACATGTCTTCAGTTCAGAGTAACATGTCTTCAGTTCAGAATAACACATGTCTTCAGTTCAGAGTAACATATCTTCAGTTCAGAATAACATGTCTTCAGTTCAGAATAACAAGTGTCTACAGTTCAGAATAACATGTCTTCAGTTCAGAGTAACATGTCTTGAGTTCAGAATAACAAGTATCTACAGTTCAGAATAACATGTCTTCAGTTCAGAATAACATGTCTTCAGTTCAGAGTAACATGTCTTCAGTGCAGAATAACACATGTCTTCAGTTCAGAATAACAAGTGTCTTCAATTCAGATTAGCATGTCTTCAGTTCAGAGTAACATATCTTCAGTTCAGAATAACATGTCTTCAGTTCAGAATAACAAGTGTCTTCAGTTCAGAATAACATGTCTTCAATTCAGAATAACAAGTGTCTACAGTTCAGAATAACATGTCTTCAGTTCAGAATAACATGTCTTCAGTTCAGAATAACAAGTGTCTACAGTTCAGAATAACATGTCTTCAGTTCAGAGTAACATGTCTTGAGTTCAGAATAACAAGTATCTACAGTTCAGAATAACATGTCTTCAGTTCAGAATAACATGTCTTCAGTTCAGAGTAACATGTCTTCAGTGCAGAATAACACATGTCTTCAGTTCAGAATAACAAGTGTCTTCAATTCAGATTAGCATGTCTTCAGTTCAGAGTAACATATCTTCAGTTCAGAATAACATGTCTTCAGTTCAGAATAACAAGTGTCTTCAGTTCAGAATAACATGTCTTCAATTCAGAATAACAAGTGTCTACAGTTCAGAATAACATGTCTTCAGTTCAGAATAACATGTCTTCAGTTCAGAGTAACATGTCTTCAGTTCAGAATAACACGTCTTCAGTTCAGAATAACATGTCTTCAGTTCAGAATAACAAGTGTCTACAGTTCAGAATAACATGTCTTCAGTTCAGAATAACATGTCTTCAGTTCAGAATATCATGTCTTCAGTTCAGAATAACAAGTGTCTTCAGTTCAGAGTAACATGTCTTCAGTTCAGAATAACATGTATTCAGTTCAGAATAACACGTGTCTTCAGTTCAGAATAACATGTCTTCAGTTCAGAATATCATGTCTTCAGTTCAGAATAACAAGTGTCTTCAGTTCAGAGTAACATGTCTTCAGTTCAGAATAACATGTCTTCAGTTCAGAATAACACGTGTCTTCAGTTCAGAATAACATGTCTTCAGTTCAGAATAACATGTATTCAGTTCAGAATAACACGTGTCTTCAGTTCAGAATAACATGTGTCTTCAGTTCAGAATAACATGTCTTCAGTTCAGAATAACAAGTGTCTTCAGTTCAGAATAACATGTATTCAGTTCAGAATAACACGTCTTCAGTTCAGAATAACAAGTGTCTACAGTTCAGAATAACATGTCTTCAGTTCAGAATAACATGTCTTCAGTTCAGAATACCATGTCTTCAGTTCAGAGTAACATGTCTTCAGTGCAGAATAACACATGTCTTCAGTTCAGAATAACAAGTGTCTTCAATTCAGATTAGCATGTCTTCAGTTCAGAATAACACATGTCTTCAGTTCAGAGTAACATATCTTCAGTTCAGAATAACATGTCTTCAGTTCAGAATAACAAGTGTCTTCAGTTCAGAATAACATGTCTTCAATTCAGAATAACAAGTGTCTACAGTTCAGAATAACATGTCTTCAGTTCAGAATAACATGTCTTCAGTTCAGAGTAACATGTCTTCAGTTCAGAATAACACATGTCTTCAGTTCAGAATAACATGTCTTCAGTTCAGAATAACAAGTGTCTACAGTTCAGAATAACATGTCTTCAGTTCAGAATAACATGTCTTCAGTTCAGAATATCATGTCTTCAGTTCAGAATAACAAGTGTCTTCAGTTCAGAGTAACATGTCTTCAGTTCAGAATAACATGTCTTCAGTTCAGAATAACACGTCTTCAGTTCAGAGTAACATATCTTCAGTTCAGAATAACATGTCTTCAGTTCAGAATAACAAGTGTCTTCAGTTCAGAATAACATGTCTTCAATTCAGAATAACAAGTGTCTACAGTTCAGAATAACATGTCTTCAGTTCAGAATAACATGTCTTCAGTTCAGAGTAACATGTCTTCAGTTCAGAATAACACATGTCTTCAGTTCAGAATAACATGTCTTCAGTTCAGAATAACAAGTGTCTACAGTTCAGAATAACATGTCTTCAGTTCAGAATAACATGTCTTCAGTTCAGAATATCATGTCTTCAGTTCAGAATAACAAGTGTCTTCAGTTCAGAGTAACATGTCTTCAGTTCAGAATAACATGTCTTCAGTTCAGAATAACACGTGTCTTCAGTTCAGAATAACATGTCTTCAGTTCAGAATAACATGTATTCAGTTCAGAATAACACGTGTCTTCAGTTCAGAATAACATGTGTCTTCAGTTCAGAATAACATGTCTTCAGTTCAGAATAACAAGTGTCTTCAGTTCAGAATAACATGTATTCAGTTCAGAATAACACGTCTTCAGTTCAGAATAACAAGTGTCTACAGTTCAGAATAACATGTCTTCAGTTCAGAATAACATGTCTTCAGTTCAGAATACCATGTCTTCAGTTCAGAGTAACATGTCTTCAGTTCAGAGTAACATGTCTTCAGTTCAGAATAACAAGTGTCTACAGTTCAGAATAACATGTCTTCAGTTCAGAATAACATGTCTTCAGTTCAGAGTAACATGTCTTCAGTTCAGAATAACATGTCTTCAGTTCAGAATAACATGTCTTCAGTTCAGAGTAACATGTCTTCAGTTCAGAATAACACATGTCTTCAGTTCAGAGTAACATATCTTCAGTTCAGAATTACATGTCTTCAGTTCAGAATAACAAGTGTCTACAGTTCAGAATAACATGTCTTCAGTTCAGAATAACACATGTCTTCAGTTCAGAGTAACATATCTTCAGTTCAGAATAACATGTCTTCAGTTCAGAATAACAAGTGTCTTCAGTTCAGAATAACATGTCTTCAATTCAGAATAACAAGTGTCTTCAGTTCAGAATAACATGTCTTCAATTCAGAATAACAAGTGTCTACAGTTCAGAATAACATGTCTTCAGTTCAGAATAACATGTCTTCAGTTCAGAGTAACATGTCTTCAGTTCAGAATAACACGTCTTCAGTTCAGAATAACATGTCTTCAGTTCAGAATAACAAGTGTCTACAGTTCAGAATAACATGTCTTCAGTTCAGAATAACATGTCTTCAGTTCAGAATATCATGTCTTCAGTTCAGAGTAACATGTCTTCAGTTCAGAATAACATGTCTTCAGTTCAGAATAACACGTGTCTTCAGTTCAGAATAACATGTCTTCAGTTCAGAATAACATGTATTCAGTTCAGAATAACACGTGTCTTCAGTTCAGAATAACATGTGTCTTCAGTTCAGAATAACATGTCTTCAGTTCAGAATAACAAGTGTCTTCAGTTCAGAATAACATGTATTCAGTTCAGAATAACACGTCTTCAGTTCAGAATAACAAGTGTCTACAGTTCAGAATAACATGTCTTCAGTTCAGAATAACATGTCTTCAGTTCAGAATAACATTTCTTCAGTTCAGAATAACAAGTGTCTACAGTTCAGAATAACATGTCTTCAGTTCAGAATAACATGTCTTCAGTTCAGAATAACATGTCTTCAGTTCAGAGTAACATGTCTTCAGTTCAGAATAACACATGTCTTCAGTTCAGAGTAACATATCTTCAGTTCAGAATAACATGTCTTCAGTTCAGAATAACAAGTGTCTACAGTTCAGAATAACATGTCTTCAGTTCAGAGTAACATGTATTGAGTTCAGAATAACAAGTATCTACAGTTCAGAGTAACATGTCTTCAGTTCAGAATAACAAGTGTCTTCAGTTCAGAGTAGCATGTCTTCAGTTCAGAATAACACATGTCTTCAGTTCAGAGTAACATATCTTCAGTTCAGAATAACATGTCTTCAGTTCAGAATAACAAGTGTCTTCAGTTCAGAATAACATGTCTTCAGTTCAGAATAACATGTCTTCAGTTCAGAGTAACATGTCTTCAGTTCAGAATAACACATGTCTTCAGTTCAGAATAACAAGTGTATTCAGTTCAGAGTAACATGTCTTCAGTTCAGAATAACACATGTCCTCAGTTCAGAATAACATGTCTTCAACACACCCCTGTGTTGCTCCTCTTTTACCTATCTGCCATCTAACAAACAGAATAACACATTTTCCCTGTAACAATAAATCCATAGCATTTGCAGCATGGAACTCTTGAAACAAATACGACAATTCAATTCACTTAACATACGATTTCAGTCAATGAACATACATTTTGTTGATTCAAGTTTTTATCAGTCTTCACACCTCTCCTGGCGTCAGTAACCCCAGGACATCTGTGGGAACGTCTTGTCCCTGGACATTGCCAAGGCAAAGGTGTGGCTCTCTCCTGTGAGATGCAAATATCCATCCATCCAAATTATATCATGAATTGTGTTTGAGTCAACAAGCTGGACCTCGGCGCCAGCAAGTTGCTAAACGGAAGTATCCCCATCTCTCATTTTCCTACCACAATGGCACCATAGTTCACAGTATTCACAGACAGCCTTACGGTGTGTTTGCACCTAGCCTGAATCAGGCAATTGCAATCTGCTCAGACAGACGCTCCTACAAAAAGACAACACAGTGTCCCTTGCAGTTAAGAAACAGCATATGCCAAAGACTGCTAATGTTAGGGGAAGGATTGTGTCATTGTTCACAGACTTGGTACTGATATGATATGATCACCATAGTTTGCTCACTGGGGCAGTAAATAGACCAAGAGGTCGGGTCATTGAGAGCTATGAGAGATAAACATCCCCTTTATAAGGATGAGGGGGAGGATCCATGGCTCCACCATGCCCTGGAGCTGCCACAGATGGCCTGGAACACACCCACATACCCTCAATCCATCCCCAGTCAGCCTGAATCTGGAACGTCCTGAGGCTCCAGCCCTACGGCCCACAGGGTGGCAGGCCCATGGCATAACATGGTGCCCACACCACCACCATCCAAATCAACCACAATCACAATGGATACAGGTTTGATTACGTGATGTTAGGACAATGTAATACTCCACATTGTGAGTCGTGATGTTATTTTTATACAGTGGCAGATGTTCCATGGACCATGGGGGGTACGGTTAGATCAGAAAGTGTTCATTCCCATAGACTGAGTCACTTCAATATCCTAGTGCTGTTCACAGGTGTGACAAAGCAAACTGAAATCAAAGAGCATTTAGCGACAATGCAATGATTAGCGCAGTAGCTGTTTGATTAAAACTTCTACCGAGACAAACAAGCACACAAACTTGGCCAAAAGTTTTAATTAATGAAGTAATTAATTTGCTTAATCAGACATGACACTGTGGAATATATTTACATATTTACTCAACTGAGAGAACATTATGTCAGAGCCCTCAGCACATGTCATCAAACGTACAAAGAAATAGGAAATCACAACACTGTGAGGGAACGCGACAACCAGAGGGGGGAGAAAGAAAAGGAGGATAGGACGAAGGAGAAGAGACACAGACATCACTTAATAATGTTTACATACTGCTTTACTCATCTCATATGTATATACTGTATTCTATTCTACTGTATTTTAGTCAATCGTGCTCCTCCTAATATTTATATATTTCTTAATTCCATTATTTTACTTTTAGATTTGTGTATTGTTGTGAATTCTTAGATGCTACTGCACTGTCGGAGCTAGGAACACAAGCATTTCGCTACACCTGCTTTAACATATGCTAAATATGTATATGTGACCAATATCATTTGATTTGATTTGAAATTGGTTCATTTGGTAAGCTAAGCATGGATCCAGAGTCCTTACAGCAAGTGTCAGGTGCCATGGAGTTTGTTTAGTGTAGAATTTGCTGAGGTGTGTCTTCATAGAGAGAGAGAGCAGAGAGTGCTGTAACTCTGGAAATGGATGTGTCTCGGAGACGTTGAAAGAGTACAGATGGATGTGGGATCATTCTCAAGCACAGCACATTTTATCTCTTAGGATGAAATGCGTAGTGCGTGTCTCACTTCCAACACACCTTTAATATCTTCATATGAAACCTAATGTAACATCAAAGAACAGTCTGGAGGGCTTCCTTGAGTGACCTCGGTGTCTATAAAAAAAAACACTGTAAACTGATGAGATTCAGGATAGGGAAGGAAAAATGAGTCTGAGCTACAGTGATGATCCAGGCTGGTTATAGCCAGTGTTTTCTTGCAGGGTACATTTAGAAATGTCCTGCTTTTGTGCTTGAAAGTGGACTCACATTTACATTGTATTATATTGTATTGTGAGCCAATTACGTTTATTTTGTCACAGTCTAAGATGGTTGTTCTGGTTGATGTGGGACACCTGATTCCCTTGTTGGTGTGATCTCACTTCCTACAAAAACAGAGAGTCCTCGTTTGCCACTTTGCTTTAGGATCAGTGTGGTAATCTCTCCACTTGAGCCCACAGCTGTTGCACAGGCTCATTTCTGTTACTACTTTGCAGGGACTTCAGCTCAATATTTTGACAGGAAAATCCTGAATCATAGCATTAATAACCACTTCAAAAAAGCAGCCCACGTCTGGCAGTGTTTTTTTAATCTGACATTAATGTCACTTGACTCTGTCTCTTGGCGGTATGACAATGAGGTCATTAAAAGTTATGCCATGCAGGGAAGTGGACCAGATCTCTCTGCAGAATCACTTATTGGGGTATTTTTAGAGAGGAAGTAGTTGAGCCCAAGCAATCTGTATTATTTGAGAAATTAGGTAATCCACATGCTTTTACGATGTAGGGGCAACAAACAGTACATAGCATTGTTTTTTACGTGCTGCGGGGAAATGAGTCCTATGGGGACGCAGAGGATTCTACACTGTGACTATGGTTCCTCTGAGATGCCTCTTGACTACTGCACTGTATAATTTACAGTATCAAATCCACAATTGACCCATCAAGGCTCTAGAAACACTACAGTCATCGTAGTGCCATTGTTCCCCTCTGGACGAGACTGTTACACTGTTTCAATCATCTCTAAGAGGGAGAGGAAAGTGGAGGAGTGCAAGTGCAGGAGATTGAGAGAGACGGCGAGAAAGAGAGGGCGAGAGAAGAAATGAGAGCGAGAGAGGGAGAGAGAAGGAATGTAGAAATATAGAATGAGACACTATAAGACATACTGTAGTTAATGAGTCCTGCAGGTATTGTGTGTGCGAGGTGTGGAAGTGCTGAGCAGAGGTGAGACCCGCAGGGCTCATTGTAGAGAAGTGTGCACTGCTGAGGCCAGCTCGGGAGCCACACAGGAATCACAATTAGACATAATTACAGCTGGAAAGCTCTGGAAATTGGTCTATATTGGTCCAGCTCTTCTCTTCTCCCATCTGCTCTGATAGCTAGCTACATTTATCTACAATGACCACACTTAAACCATATTCAAACCACATTTGTTGAGCTGTTCAGGCAAGCCCTCAGCTCGAAGTATGTGTGTGTGTGTGTATGCGTGCGTGCGTGTGTGCGTGTGTGTGTGTTTGTGTTTGTGTGTGTGTGTGTGTGTGTGTGTGTGTGTGTGTGTGTGTGTGTGTGTGTGTGTGTGTGTGTGTGTGTGTGTGTGTGTGTTAAAAAGTGTCTATCTACAAATTACAGCTAAAGGATAGCAAAATCTGGTAGTGGTTACAAGCCCATAAAACCAAAGAAGAGTTTTGCAACAATGAATAATGTCTTGTTTTTGACATGGAATTAGAGGGAATAGCTATTCACATTGCTATTTCATTCTAATAGCAAGACGAGGGAATGAATGTTAGCCTGTGTTCCCTTTGTCAGCAGTTGTAGCGTGATGTGTTAACACGTAGCAAACAACCGTTTTGTCACATCACTGTGTTGTGTCATTAAGCCTCACAAATGATCAGTTGGGCATATTTCAAAATATTAAATATTCAAGATAAATTCCACAGTAAATCCAAGCTTGTTTTAAAAGTTTTACCCCCACTAGAACGAGTCCAGGTAGTTTATATAGCTGGAACATTGAGTGGTAGTCTGTATATTACTGCAGTCCAAACCTTCTTTGTTGTCTGTTCACAAGAACCACTCTAAAATTGTATTTGATGTATGCAGATACAGCCAAGAATGAAAGCTTTGTGTGGGATTTGAGAGGCATACAGTGGCACAAAGTGCTGGAATTACAGAAAAATGTAACACTTCTTGCTTTTGAGGACCGACTTCTGTTCAAACCACCATATTCATCAGCCCCCCCCCTAACCCTAGCCGGCCATCCTTGTTCTGGCCATGGCTCTGCACTTTCTCTGGCCTGGGAGGCGTGCAGTCTGTCGTGGAAATGTAGTACTGAGAGAGACTTGGTCATTTCTTCAAACAATCATCTTTATTTGATATTGATGAATTATTGCAATAATGAGGCTGGTCAACCCTTGAGTGTTGGACCAAGTAACCTAACCTTTACACAAATGCAGTGTACTATATATAACTGAGACTAACAATGCTCAGTCATAGTTGGTTCAACCCCCCTCATGCAGATTAGGGCATCATAAGCCACTCTGGGTTCATCCTGTTGTTATCTGCACGTGTGTTGTTGTCTTAACCCCACCCTGGCTTAGTTTCCCAAATGCAATGATGATTTTGAGACAATGAGGAATTGTTATACTCCTAAATTATCCCTAGTAAAACACATTATTGTCTATGTCATGCAGTCTTTAACCCATTTGTCAGCTCAAGCCATCTCCAGTGACCATTCACCCAGATTAGCTGCAGGGGTATAGAGTGACCATAAAAACACAGACACTAGCAGGACAGAAAAGTCTTACTGTTAGTTAAAATATTTCTCCCTCACAAGTCAAAGCCTTTAAGAATGGGTGATGGCAGCTGAGAGTGTAACTGTGAGCAGAATGCAGAGTGTTCTCTCCTCTCCTCTCCTCTCCTCTCCCCAGCCCAGTCTCTTTTAATTGTGTTGACCTAGAGAGACGCCCACGGAGCAGAAACTCCATCTAGAGACCTGAGTGAAGTGAAGCTGACCACAATTAGCCTAAAATGGAAAATAGCACTGCACAATGCATTGGTTACCCCTACAAAGATGTTTCTTTGTTTCTTTGTGTTCGCAAAAAAATAGAGAAGGATACCTGAAATACCTTCTTTATAGGTGCAGAGCCCATATCCACTTTGTATATCTACCTCTTTGCTTTACTGATTTATCAAGCAGTTTTTCATGACTCTCCGCCTGTCATTGTCTCCTTATCACTAATGTTACCCTGACCCATTTTCTCTGTTCTCGGCAAAAATCCAATATTTCCAAATACGCTTTCAGCCTCTGTAAATACGCTTTCAAAATCCTATCTATGAACTTCTCTTCCTTTCTGTGTGGACGCAGGGCTTGTTTCTCTTTGCCAAACTTGATTTTAATCAAATTGACTATATTAATACATCTAGACTGAAATAAAGCCTCTGCAAAATAAACTCAGCTCTAGAAGTTGGTGCAACAGTACACCATTTACATACATTTCCATGCAGTGGGATACATAGCTTGGAGACAACATTTCTATTGAATATAGATTTAGTCTATATTATGCATGCAGCAGTGTTGAATAAATCATGTTTGTGCCTTTGCTCTCTGCTTCTCTTCTGATCTGATGCATTGGCGATATAAATCCATCTGTCGCTTGATAGAAGAAAATGTAAATCACAGCCCTTCTGCATATCATATTTAATAGGGTCTTCAAACGACTCTGCCATTCGAGATGTATCTTTATCAGATAGATAACATGGCCCTGTGATTTCATAACCCTCTCATTCAGAGGAGAGGATCCCGGCGTGGGCGTCAGGCAGTATGAGTATCTATAAGCTAGGAACATTGGCATCTGGGCAATAAAGCATACTGCACTGCACGCTTGCAGACATCCCACTAGCACTAGCTCATCCATGTACTGTTCCTCATCCAGACATGATGCATTATCTCTGTACAGTATTAGCCTGCTCTGAGGGTACTAGGGGGGAAAGGGAGATACCTAGTCATTTGCACAACTGAATGCATTCAATCTAAATGTGTCTCATGCATTTAACCAAACCCCTCTGAATCAGAGCGGTGCGGGGGACTGCCTTAATCGACATCCACATCATTGGGGAGCAGCTGTTGTTGGGGGTTAACTGCCTTGCCCAAGGCCAGAAAGGCTTTACTACAGTATGTCTGGGTACATACATACTGTATGAGTCCTCAGGCATCCTGCTGGGAGGATCCTGCTCCTTATTGCTCTTGTGGCGCACAGGCAAAAAGAGCTGCGAAATCGAATATTCTGCTTCATGGTTGTGTCCCTGACTAGGGCACTGTCCATGGTCTAGCAAACTTTAATTGCATCCATGTAATGTACATTTTCTCCCTAATGGCAACCCATCAAGCGTAATGTACACATTAATGTAAGGAGCCAGCGTGGCTTCGACAGTCAGCAGGACCAGTAGGTGTGAGGGATTGTGGGATTGTGATGGAGGCTGGAACTCTGACTCATCAAATCAAATGTATTGGTCGTGTACACATATTTTGCAGATTTGTTCGCAGGTGCAGCAAAATGCTTGTAACTTTTAGTGCATGTGCGTGTGTGTGTGTGTGTGTGTGTGTGTGTGTGTGTGTGTGAGAGAGAGAGAGAGTATGTCTGAGAGTAGGCTTCATTATAAAACCACAACATGAAGGATCAGATGTTATAGTGGTATATGCAGGTTTATCATTCAATTTGGAAAATCCTAAACCAACATCTGTCATTTCCTCCATATATTTGTCATGGCTTTTAGAAAATGCACACAAAGTATGAGCATGGGCAGATTTAGTGTTGTACTTAGTTCTGATAAGTATAGTGAGTCCAGTTAAGATAATGGTCAGATTGTTTTCATAACGTCACAGGTTGATTTAAGTACATTCCTATTATATTGCCACAAGGCTTCATGACCCAGATTACGACGGATACTAAGACCACCATTATATAGATTTTAAACAACTCCAGGGATCTTCATTTTTCATCGATTCTTATGGTCTTTAAACTTCGGGCGGGAATGGGAGCCACCACAACTCACATTAAGTGCTTTGCTGCTTGCCATTAAACTCTGCATACAAAACGTTACTTGTGTCTTTGTAGTAGGGCTAATCAGCAACTTGGAGAAGCGTTGTGTTTAGATGGGCCCTATACCATTGCTGTGACAATCCTATTAGGAAAACACTGTGTGCTGTTAGTGTGACGCAAATTGGCTGCAAGTAGCCTGGCAGCTCTCCAGGCATGATTCAAGGTGAAGGCCCAAACGTAGGAATTTAACTTACTGTCCAACAGCCAGATCGATACTGGCATATGCGAGGCATAAACCACGTAGGCTGTAGTTTAATGTGCTACTGTGTAATGAAAAGAAATGAAAATAAAGGTTGTTGTGGTGTTTGGGTTGTAGTGATTTTGAAAGCCCTCCACTTGGATCAGGATGGGATAGGAGGCAGGGAGAGTGATAGTGTGTGTGCAGAATTCTAACGATGTCTGCTCTCACAGAACAAAGGAGATCACAATCAAGCCTGTTCACACCCTTCACCATGGCACCCCGTCCTCACCAGGCCTTATCAGCAACGAGGAACTTGAGGGATGTCTCAATGAGCAGCAACAGCTAAAAATATATGCACAGTCTTTATTAGGGGTTTTTCGATTTCAGACAGACACAGTCCTGGACAACATAGATTTGAGACACAGATTTGATCATATTATGCACTGTGCTTGTAAAGGGTGAGAGTGAATAAATAGATGAGGGAAGTTTGAATTAAAGGAGTTTTTTACAACGTTGGTACATTTCCTGAGCCTGTGGCGTGGTCTGGGAGGCTGTTGTGAAAGGCTAGTTAGTGCAATAGAGAAAGAGTGAGAGAAGGAGGAAGGAGGGTAGGATGGTATCTCAGGTCAGTGTTTGCGTCATGGAAAGAATTATAGTTCATATCACGGGCGCAGTCCTCATGTTGTCGTTTGTATTAAATTCTTGTTGACTTTCTTTTATCTTTTAATGCACCCATTCATCTCATTGTCTAACACTTGGTTTAAAAAAAATAAGACAACATCCCATTTTCTGTGCCAGGGTGAATAAATCCCAACCTCTCTTCTTCAGAATCTCTCAAATGTTCTTAATTTAGCAAATTCATCCAAATATATTAATGTCAAAACAGAGGAATCTATATCAACACAAGAGGATCTCTAGATATGATTCTACCTGAATAAAATGCTAATAACAGTTCAAACAAGAGGTCAGATAAAGATGGGGGTTGTTGGTTGGGGTGTTAGGGTGTTAGGTTGTTAAGATTTTAGGGTGTAAAGGTGTTAGTGTGTTAGGTTGTTAAGATGTTAGGGTGATAAGATGTTAGGGTGTTAGGTTGTTAAGATGTTAGGGTGTTAGGGGGTTACTGTGTTAGGGTGTTAGGTTGTTAAGATGTTAGGGTGTTAGGTTGTTAAGATGTTAGGGTGTTAGGTTGTTAAGATGTTAGGGTGTTAGGTTGTTAAGATGTTAGGGTGTTAGGTTGTTAAGATGTTAGGGTGTTAGGTTGTTAGGAGGTTACGGTGTTAGGATGTTACTGTGCTAGGGTGTAAAGATGTTAGGGTGCTAGGGTGCTAGGGTGTTACGGTGCTAGGGTGTTAGGATGTTAGGGTGTTAGGACGTTATGGTGTTAGGACGTTGAGGTGTTAGGTGTTAGGGTGTAAAGTTGTTAGGGTGTTAGGGTGTTAGGGTGTAAAGTTGTTAGGGTTATAGGATGTTAGGGTGTTAGGATGTTAGGGCTTTAGGGTGTAAAGGTGTTAGGGTGTTAGGATATTGCGGTGCTAGAGTGTAAAGGTGTTTGGGTGTTAGGGTGTTAGGACGTTAGGGTGTTAGGACGTTAAGGTGTTAGGGTGTTAGGATGTTAGGGTGTTAGGATGTTAGGGTGCTAGGGTGTTAGGGTGTTAGGACGTTAGGACATTACAATGTTAGGGTGTTAAGGTGTTAGGGTGTTAAGGTGTTAGGATGTTAGGGTGTAAAGTTGTTAGGGTTATAGGATGTTAGGGTGTTAGAATGTTATGGTGCTAGGGTGTAAAGGCGTTACAGTGTTAGGATGTTATGGTGCCAGAGTGTAAAGGTTTTTGGGTGTTAGGGTGTTATGATGTTAGGGTTTTAGGGTGATAGGGTATTAGTGTGTTTGGATGTTATGGTGTTCGGATGTTACGATGCAAAGGTGTAAAGGTGATTCGGTGTTAGGATGTTAGGGAGATTGGAAGTTAGGATGTTAGGGTGTTAGGATGTTAGGGTAATAGGAAGTTAGGGTGTTAGGATGTTAGGATGTTAGGGTGTTGGGGAGTTAGGGTTTAAGAGAGTTAGGGAGTTAGGCTTTTAGGGAGTTCGGGAGTTAGGGAGTTAGGGTTTAAGAGAGGGAGGGAGTTAGGGCTTTAGAGAGTTAGGGGGTTAGGGCGTTATAGAGACTTAGGGAGTTAGGATTGTAGACAGTTGGGAGTTAGGGAGTTAGGGTTTTAGACAGTTAGCTAGTTAGGGCTTTAGAGATTTGGGGCGTTAGGGTTTTAGAGAGTAAGGGAGTTAGGGAGATAGGGTTTTAGAGAGTTATGGCGTTAGGGTTTTAGAGAGTTAGGGAGTTAGGGAGGAAGGGTTTTAGAGAGATAGGTAGTTAAGGAGTTAGGATGTTAGGGAGTTAGAGTTTTAGAGAGTTAAGGAGTTTGGATTGTAGGGAGTTAGGGTTTTAGAGAGTTAGGGTTTTAGAGAGTTAGGGAGTTAGGGTTTTAGGGAGTTAGGGGATAGGGAGTTAGGGTTTTAGAAAGTTAGGGAGTTAGGGTTTTAGAGAGTTAGGGAGCTAGGATATTAGGAAGTTTGGGAGTTAGTGAGCTAGAGAATTAGGGTTTTAGAGAGTTATGGTTTTAGAGAGATATCGAGTTATAGTTATAGAGAGTTAGTGAGTTAGGGAGTTAGGAAGTTATCGTTTTAGAGAGTTATGGAGTTAGGGTGTTAGAATGTTAGAATGTTAGAATGTTAGGGTTTTAGGGTGTTATGGTGTTATGGTGTTAGGATGTTAGGGTGTAAAGTTGTTAGGATGTTAGGGTGTAAAGATGTTAGGGTTATAAGATATTTGGGTGTTAGAATGTTATGGTGCTAGGGTGTAAAGGTGTCAGAGGGTTAGGATGTTAGAGTTTTAGAGAGTTGGGGTTTCAGGATGTTAGGGTGTTAGGATGTTAGGGATTTATGGTATAAAGTTGTGAGGGTGTTAGGATGTTAGGGTTTTAGAGAGTTAGGGAGTTAGGCTTGTAGGGAGTTAGGGAGTTAGGGTTTTAGGGAGTTAGGGGATAGGGAGTTAGGGTTTTAGAAAGTTAGGGAGTTAGTGTATTAGAGAGTTAGGGAGTTAGGCTTTTAGAGAGTTAGGGAGCTAGGATGTTAGGGAGTTAGTGAGCTAGAGAATTTGGGTTTTAGAGAGTTATGGTTTTGGAGAGATATCGAGTTACAGTTATAGAGTTAGTGAGTTAGGGAGTTAGGTTTTTAGGGAGTTGGGGAGTTATCGTTTTAGAGAGTTATGGAGTTAGGGTGTTAGGATGTTAGAATGTTAGGGTTTTAGGGTGTTATGGTGTTAGGATGTTAGGGTGTAAAGTTGTTAGGATGTTAGGGTGTAAAGTTGTTAGGGTTATATGATATTTGGGTGTTAGAATGTTATGGTGCTAGGGTGTAAAGGTGTCAGAGGGTTAGGATGTTAGGATGTTAGGGTTTTATGGTATAAAGGTGTGAGGGTGTTACGATGTTAGGGTTTTAGAGAGTTAGGAAGTTAGAGTGTAATGATGTTAGGATGTTGGGATGTTAGGAGGTATTGGTGCCATAGTGTAAAGGAGTTCGGGTGATAGGGTATTGGGGTGTTTGGATGTTACAGTGCTAAGGTTTAAAGGTGTTTGGGTGTTGTGATGTTAGGGTGATAGGGTATTGGGGTGTTAGGATGTTACAGTACTAGGAAGTTAGGATGTTAGGGTGTTAGGGTCTTGGGATGTTAGGGTGATAGAGTATTAGGGTGTTAGGATGTTTCAGTTCTAGGAAGTTGGGATGTTAAGATATTAGGGTGTTAGGGAGTTAGGGTTTAAGAGAGTTCGGGAGTTAGGGAGTTAGGGCTTTAGGGAGTTAGGGCTTTAGAGAGTTAGGGTTTTAGAGAGTTAGGGAGTTAGGGTTTAGAGAGTTAGGGGGGTTAGGGAGTTGGGGTTTTAGAGACTTAGTGTTAGGGTGTTAGGAGGTTAGGGAGATTGGAAGTTAGGATGTTAGGGTGTTAGGATCTTAGGGTAATAGGGAGTTAGGGTGTTAGGATGTTACGATGCTAGGACGTAAGGATGTTAGGATGTTAGTAAGATTGGAAGTTAGGATGTTAGGGTGTTAGGATGTTACGGAGATTGGAAGTTAGGATGTTAGGGTGTTAGGATGTTAGGGTAATAGGGAGTTAGGATGTTAGGATGTTAGTGAGATTGGAAGTTAGGATGTTAGGGTGTTAGGATGTTAGGGAGATTGTAAGTTAGGGTGTTAGGATGTTAGGGTAATAGGGAGTTAGGGTGTTAGGATGTTACGATGCTAGGACGTAAGGATGTTAGGATGTTAGTGTGTTAGGATGTTATGGTGTTAGGACGTTATGGTGCTAGGAAGTAAGGATGTTAGGATGTTAGTGTGCTGGGCAGTTAGGGTTTAAGAGAGTTAGGGAGTTAGGGTTTCAGAGAGTTAGGGAGTTAGGTGGTGTGTGTGTATATGTACATATTGTGGATTAGAGGGAGCATTGCCGAGATGCGTGTGTCTGCCGCTCCACCCCACCCCCACATGAAATAGCCTATTTGAGGCTGTGGAGGGGAGGGCAGGCCCACAACAATGGCCAAAGTGACATGGAGACAGTAGATACAGTTGGTCTGTTGTAATATAATAAAGACAGTAGATCTAGCTGGTCTGTCATAATATAATAGAAATAGATCTAGCTGAAATGTCATAATATAAAATAGACAGTAGATCTAGCTGGTCTGTCATAATATAAATGAGTCAGTAGATCTAGCAGGTCTATAATAATATATTCAACCTTATGTTCCCTGTACTCTATATATACAGTATCTGATTATTATACCTGTTGATACAGGGCTCATATGTGAAACTATTCTAACTCAACATTTTCTTTCACAGTGACACTGACTCCGAATAGGAGCCCCCAGTGCCAAGGTGTCCATCCCCCACTGAAGCTGATTCATCCAGCCGGACACCTGTTGTCTCAGCGCTACTGGGGCATGGACCGCAAAAAATGTCCCCAATCCAACTGCAATAAAGGACTACAATAAGAGCATGGGAGGTGTGGACCTGTCAGATGCGCTGATAGGCTATTACAATGTTCTCCATAAGACGATGAAATGGTACAAGACCTTCTTTTATCATTTCATCGACATTGCTGTGGTGAATGCATTCATCCTACACAAGGAAATGGCTAAGAGCTGTGGAAAGCCCCCCATCTCACAGCTAGCCTTCAGAGAGCTGCTCATCTAGGAGCTTGCTGGCTACAGCACCAGAGCACCACTGCACCACGTTCTGTTCCCTCTACCTCTGTCCCTTCTGCTCCTGCCACAAGTGATGTTCATCTGCCCAAATGTATTTCTGCAGGCATGGATGTGCCTCAGGGCCAAAAGGGCACAGCATGGAGGCGTCGCTGTGTTCTTTGCAAAATGAAGTCCCCCATCACCTGCACCACATGCTTTACAGCAGAAAGAGACTGCTATGGCACCTGGCATCAGCAGCACAATATTCTGTGGAGGACTGAGGGTCTTCCAAATATTGAAAGTGTTATTTTGTAAATGTATATGTGTATGTATATATTTTTTTCATGTTTTTTCTTAATTTTTTTGGGGGGGGGGGTGTGTTAGAATACAATTTTGGTATTTTGTATATAGTTATTCCATTCAAAATGTATAACTTCACCAATTTGGCCACTTGGGTACATTTGGGCTACTTGTGTGGGACACCTGGGTGACTTCATGATAAATGTCATGTATAGCACACTCATTTTGGAAGTTATCATTCTGAAACGTTACACAAGTACTTTTGCCCTCTTATGTTTTTCACTGAAGTTGTCCCCATTATCCTATCTGAATGTTTGTTTTGTCTTGTTCATTTTAAAGATGATGATACAACAATAACAATCTAAACCATATCTATTGTGTTATATTATCCTACATTCAATTCACATTTACACAAACTTCAGAGTGTTTTCTTTCAAATTAAACCAAGAATATGCATATCCTTGGTTCTGGGCCTGAGCAACAGGCAGTTAGATTTGGGTATTCAGGTGGAAATTGAAAAAAGTAGGGGCTTAGCTGTAAGAGGTTTTTAAGGAGTTAGGGAGTTTGGTTTTTAGGGAGTTTGGTTTTTAGGGAGTTTGGTTTTTAGGGAATTAGGGTTTTAGGGAGTTAGGGAGTTTGGTGTTTAGGGAGTTAGGGAGTTAGGGTTTCAGGATGTTAGGGTGTTAGGGTGTTAGGATGTTAGGGATTTATGGTATAAAGCTGTGAGGGTGTTAGGATGTAAGGGTTTTAGAGAGTTAGGGAGTTAGAGTGTAATGATGTTGGGATGTTAGGAAGTTTTGGTGCTAGAGTGTAAAGGAGTTTGGGTGTTAGGGTGTTGGGGTGTTTGAGTGTTAGGGTGATAGGGTATTAGGGTGTTTGGATGTTACAGTGCTAAGGTTTAAAGGTGTTTGGGTGTTATCATGTTAGGGTGATAGGGTATTGGGGTGTTAGAATGTTACAGTGCTAGGAAGTTAGGATGTTAGGGTGTTAGGGTCTTAGGATGTTAGGGTGTTAGGATGTTACAATTCTAGGAAGTTAGGATGTTAGGGTGTTAGGGAGTTAGGGTTTAAGAGAGTTACGGGAGTTGGGGAGTTAGGGTTTTAGAGAGTTAGGTGGGTTAGGGTGTTAGGGAGTTAGGGATTTAGAGACTTAGGGAGTTAGGGTTTTAGAGACTTAGGGAGTTAGGGTTTTAGAGAGTTAGGGTTTTAGTGAGTTAGAGTGTTAGGACATTAGAGTGTTAGGATTTTAGGATGTTAGGGTGTTTGGATGTTAAGGTGTAAAATCGTTAGGATGTTAGGGTGTTAGGATGTTAGGGTGATAGGGTATTAGGGTGTTAGGATGTTATGGTTCTAGGAAGTTAGGATGTTAGGTTGTTAGGGAGTTAGGGTTTAAGAGAGTTAGGGAGTTAGGGTTTAAGGGAGTTAGGGAGTTAGGTGGTTAGGGAGATAGGAGTTTAGAGAGTTAGGAGTTAAGGTTTCAGAGAGTTAGGGTTTTAGAGAGTTAGGGGGTTAGGGAGTTAGGGTTTTAGAGTAAGGGAGTTAGGGAGTTAGGATGTTATGGTGCTAGGCTGTAAAGGTGTTAGGATGTTATGGTTTTAGAGAGTTAGGGAGTTAGGGTGTTAGGATGTTAGAGTGTTAGGATGTTAGAATTTTTTGGTGCTAGGGTGTAAAGGTGTTATGGTGTTAGTATGTTAGGATGTTAGTGTGTTAGGGTTTTAGGGTTTAAAGGTGTGAGGGTGTGAGGGTGTTAGGATGTTACGGTTCTGGAGTGTCAAGGTGTTTGGTTGTTAGGGTGTTTGGGTGTTAGGGCGAGAGGGTATTAAGGGTGTTTGAATGTTACAGTGCTAAGGTGTAAAAGTGTTGGTGTGTAAAGGTGTTAGGATGTTAGGATGTTACGGTGCTAATGTGTAAAGGTGTTAAGATGTTATGATGTTAGGGTGATAGGATGTTAGAGTGATAGGGTATAAGGATGTTAGGATGTTATGGTGCTAGGAAGTTAGGAAGTTAGGGTGTTAAGGTCTTCGGATGTTAGGGTGATAGGGTATTAGGATGTTAGGATGTTATGGTGCTAGGAAGTTAGGAAGTTAGGGTGTTAAGGTCTTAGGATGTTAGGGTGATAGGGTATTAGGGTGTTTGGATGTCATAGTTCTAGGAAGTTAGGATGTTAGGGTGTTAGGAAGTTAGGGTTTAAGAGAGTTAGAGAGTTAGGGTTTTAGGGAGTGCTGGAGTTAGGGAGTTAGGGTTTTAAAGATTTAATGGGAGTAAGGGTTTTAGAGAGTTAAGGAGTTAGGGGTTAGGGTTTATAGAGAGTTAGGAGTTAGGGTTTTAGAGACTTAGGGTTTTAGAGAGTTAGGAGATGGGTATTAGGGGTTATAGAGAGTTAGGGAGTTAGGGTTTGAGAGAGATAAGGGAGTTAGGGAGTAGGGTTTAAAAGAGTTAGGGAGTTAGGGTTTTAGAGAGTTAGGGAGATAGGGTTTAAAAGAGTTAGGGAGTTAGGGTTTTAGAGAGTTAAAGTTTTTGTGAGTTAGGGAGTTAGGACGTTAGAGTGTTAGGACTTTAGGATGTTAGGGTGTTAGGGTGTTTGGATGTTATGGTTCTAGGAAGTTAGGAAGATAGGATGTTAGGTTGTTAGGGAGTTAGTTAGTTAGGGTTTTAGAGAGTTATGTAGTCAGGGTTTTTGGGAGTTAGGGAGTTAGAGAGTTAGCAAGTTAGGTAGTTTGCGTTTTAGAGAGTTAGAGAGGTAGGTTGTTAGGATGTTGCGGTGCAAGTAGGTTAAGGTTTTAGAGTGTTATGGTGTTAGACCAGACCACTGTACTGACCTGCTTACTGTCACACCACTACTCTACATTCAGTACTCATTACAGCAATGTTTAATGGTTTCAGTCATTCGTTATCTGAACCATCTGACCCATAAGAAATGAAATGCAATATTGTATTTATCTGGCTATTACACAGTTCATGTGCCTTAATTTCCACCTCTATTGTTTTAACTATTCCAAACTGATCTTCCATACAGTAATGCTGTCTCCACATATTAAAAGTCTCTTCACCATTAATAGGTTTAATAAAAAGCAACAGCTTCATTAGATTCACCTTCTCCAACTTTAACCACTTTCCGACCACTTCTATCATATAAAACTGATCTAATGGTTGGTAATATCAAGGGTGATTAACTGTTGGGAGATCATTAGGACAATGTTTGCTTTCTAATGCCAATAATGTGGAGTTCTTGGCTTAGTGTTCATGTGCTCAGTGCCCATGTTGTATCAAAATGGTGCCCATCCACCGCAACCATCACCCCCTTGTGATCCTAATAAATTACAAGAACGCCTAGTCAAATGCTTTTTCCCATGTGTTAAATTAGATTAGGCTTGAGCACCGCTATTAATCTCCTGTGATCGCTATGCATATATTCTATAGATTACGCAGCGTTATAATTTCTCTTTATATTGTTTTTTGATTAACTTTTATCAGCGTTAGATTAACGGTTGGGAGCTGAAGCAGAAAGTTGCGACGTCAGCAGTTTGAGAACAAGATTACTTTGTTCATAGAGTATTTAGTATTAGGGATCACTTTATGTGGAGGTCTGAGGGTATCAACGACTCAGGTTTTAGATGGCCATCAGCGTACAACTCCTCCCCGACTATTGGATTTACCCAGACATTGCCAATAACATTGTCAGTGTCAATAAAGTGTAGTGGTACTAATGATTGGTATTGAATTGAGGTTGGTACAGGGTTAACAGCCGGCTGATTGACATCAACTGTGTGAGCAAAGTCACAGCACCAATATAGCATTTACCAGGATTCCATAACATTCTCCAACAAACATGTGTTCCTATCGTTGTGTTTGTTAGCATTGCTAGACTAATTTGTCGTTTAATAACAGTTTTGCTACATCTAGTTTTGTTGTTTCTTTCATTCTGTATGAACTGAGGATCCAATACAACATGATTTGCAGACTGCCCTCCATATCTGAATGATAAGTGGCTCGTAAAAACAGAGCAGACAATATGTTTAGTGAACAACATCCAGAGATGAAGTCGATATCAGTAGCATATTCTTAAATAGATCAAAGCGGTTTGAAAGATGTGTCAATGCCAGCTAGCCGTGTGTGTGGCTACAATTCAGGTTATGGAGGTGTGATGTATGACTTGATTAATGTCACTGCATCTCAGATGAGGCCTGGGGATTTGTGGAGTGTGTGCGTGCCTATTTGCTCTCGTGCTTACGTGAATGTGTGTGTGGGTGGTGGAAGTGTTGCTGTGTTGGGTATACACCTCTCTCCACCGTGTAACCATGACTCCGTAGTCATGGATTGTAACATTCTGTGATTGGGGAAGAGTGGGAGTGAATCATTAATGAATGCTAATCTCCTCCATGCAGCTCAGCCCTGTAGTTTAGGTGACAGGTGTTAAAAGCAAGGCATGTTGGCTCCTGATTTTTAAGATGTAACTTCTTTCTCTCACACAGCGAGCTCGTTGGCAACTCACTCCTGTTTGGACTTGATCCAAGGCTTGATATTAAAACTGCGATTTGGATGAATGGTCTGCTATTGCATGTGTAATGGCTTTAGTTGAATACTTTCAACATTGACCATGTGGGTAGGGGGTATTTCATTGTGGCTTGTCTTGTTTAATCTGATACTGTAAAGCACTCTATTTACCTGAGCCATTTTATCATCTATAGTATTCTGAACATATGTGGTGTCTGTGTTACGCCTATCTAAGAAGAAGCCTGCTTTTCCAACACAAACATTACTAATTGAGGGAAGGGATGGGGGAACCATGCTAGGGCCCAAGCCAGCAGCTGCAGCCAAGTGGATGAGGTACCAGGGGCGTTGGACACAAGCATTCCTCAGTCAGCCCAGGGCATGTGGCAGCAATCTCCTGCTGTACAGAGGGGTTAACGAGTTTAACTCTGGATAGCTTGGACCACAGCCAACCACTCCCCCAGCAGGAGGAATCAGCCATTAGTTACACAGACAGGCAGGGAGGGAGAGGTATTTGGTGATGGGGAAAGGAAGAGAGGAAGAGTGGTTGCGGGAGAAAGAGTCAGAGAAAGAAAGGGGGAGATGGAGAGGGAATTGGCTCGACTGTCTTGCCAGGAATGTTTTTTTTTGCAACGTGATTAGTAATTTCATGTCCCTGCGTACGTGTAGATTCTTGGCATTGATGGGATGCAACATTATCATTAGTGTGTTGCCCAAGCTCACGAGGAGAGGAGGTGATTGGGGCATAATTGCAAGAGCTCATGCAACTGGAATTCTAGATGTTTCCTCCTTATCTGTGAGAAGGAAGAAGGGAATGGCACAGTGAACTAAATGTAGTTTACGTGCCACCAACAACAACCATGCTGTCAGAGTTGCTAGTGTAGCTTAATGTAGACACAAGTTAACGCTTTTCTCATGCTATTTCTTCAACACAAAATTACTTTTCTGCATTTTAATAATTGTTGGAGAAGATACTTTAAATATGTAGTTAACCAAGCTACCAATGACTTCACACTGGAAGACGTTAAGCTAGGCTAAAGCTACCCTTAAGAAAAATGTTGTTTATTTAAATAAAGCTACTTTGAAAAAGTAGTTCACTGCATCCAAACTACTTAGTGATAAATCATCATATCTAAATCTGAAATGTCATAGACTACAAATTGCAAGAACAGATCACTCTGGAGTCAGATGTTTACAGTGTAATTTAGCCTATTCAAAACAAAAACTATGTTTCACGGGAGAATTAGACAGGTCTATGCATTTTTGCCTACTTTTATTTTTGCTAAAAAGTAGCATGTAGTTCCAGTAGTTAGCTACACCGCTACATGGCTAAAAGTAATGAACTTCTGAAAACACTACCTAGATAAGAATTTACCACCAAGCTACTGCAAAATGTAGGCAAATTACTAGTTCAACTACATGTAGGTCACTACTCACCAACACTGATTTTAAGATTGAATTCAATCAAATAATCAAATACCGTATCAAGATTGATAAGAATTATATTTCTGAAATTATCCTTTGTTCCTCATATTGTTTTTACTGCAAGTGACTCTTTCCATTGTCCGGTCAAAATTTTTTCACACAAATGGAGTGGAAGCATTATATGAATGTATTACCACCTTTTTTTCAGAGGACCTTTGTACCGTATTTGTCTTTTCTGCTTGGTGAGGCCAACATTTATTCACCAGAGGCTTGATGGAGTGAGCTTACTGAGTGAGGTCATCCAATAATGAGCCTGTCTGTCAGGCCCAAATGCTGGAGGGCTGAGGGCAGTAATATTGGTTGACATTTTCCTTGATGTGTCGAAATGTTCCAGACCCCATCCCCCCAGTCCCTACACCCCAACTTAAAACATCTCAATTCTTCATTCCTCTGTGACCATCAGCTTAAAATTCATAGATTGACAGGGATACTTTTTTCCTGTCCCTTGCATTATAGCCTAAGCTTTGAACAAGCTCTCCGGTCCCCCGACACGTAAACAGTTTATTCATGGTTGGTTGGGGTGTTGCCTGCCGATCGATGTCCCTATGCAAATACTGAATGAGATGGATTGTCGTGAGCTATTTGTTTCACTGTGTCAGTTCATTTGGCCTCTGGCTCATATCCTTTATTGGCCATGGAGCCAGTAGAGCCTACAGCCTGCAGCCTGCAGCCTCTGTCCTTCTCTCTGATGGAGGGGCTCAGCCTCAGCCGCTCTAGCACTGCAAACTGCACACTAGAAATGTGTCTGTTAAGCAATTACAGCCAGCCAGGCAGCTCTGCCAGTGGCTCTATATAGGACATGTCTCACCAGCAGAGTGGTCATGTAACTATCCTCCCAAACATCCAACCGAACACCTCTCGTAGAATACAAAGTAGTGTAAGAGTCTGCTGGTTTTCATGTTTGTCCCCTTCACATGGACATGGGCGTGGTCATTAAGATACTGAAGCCTTCAGGGTTTTACCCCTATAACTGACATTGATTGAACCACGCTGTCTCTCTCTCGCTCTAATATTTTTGCATTCTCGCTTATCTTAGGAACTTTACACTGCAATTAAAACTCTTTTTTCTAACATGACTACCCTTATTTCATTCCCTCTCATTCTTAAGGGCTGTGTAATATTGATGCCGTGTGCCTCTGGCAGGTGATGTCTGGACTGACATATTACAGGAGTGCAACAGTCCCTCCAGCTTCACAGGGTATTGTGATGTACTGTATTGGTAAAAGGCAGCAGCCCACAAACGTGATGTGAATTCCTTTAAAGTTTAGCTGCAGAGAATCTTTGCATTATTTATGCCAAACAAGGCTCTGAGAGAGTGCCAGGTAATTTGGGTAAATCATGGTACAGTAATGCATGGTGATAAACAGCGGGCAAATATTCCAGTCAGATGCCCTCCACTCAAAGCAGTTCTTCCAGCTCAACCATCCAAAAAGAGAGAAATGCCACATCATCATGGCTTCTGTGAAGAAAGGCAGAAATGGAGCAGAAATGTATTCCTCTCATTTTGATAGCATCTGCTCTTCAGTTTCAGCTGCAAACAGCATCATTTGCAGGCAGGTCCACTGCTGACAAAGCCCCTGGTGGAGACTGGGGGAGATATACCTGATGCCCGTCCATCACTGTGCCTGAAAAGCTATTTAGGCCCAGGCTGGAAACCCTAACTAAAACAAATGGTGTTTTATTTTTGGGACTGCATATGCTTGCTCAGCTATAGGCTAGCTCTGCACCATATCAACAAGGCACTAGGAACCCGGCAGATTAAATCCCAGATAAAGACGTATTTCCTGCACAGACAGCAGAATCCTAATCTGTTCTAATTCACAATCAAGGGAGGAGGAATCGAGTCTTTCCTGCTCCAGGCCATATTCACTGCATCTGTGTTAGAGAGAGGAAAAGGCTGTGAGAGGCTGTTAGAAACCGAGTTGAAGTCTCAATATGGCTGTGCACTGTGCTTATGTTTTGAGTGTAGTGCTTAAGGGCTGAAATTGCCTACAGATACATTTGTATATAGATGATTTATTTGTATTCTGTCTACTGTCACAGCAGCTGAGTGTTTGTCCTCAGTGTCATCCTGGTGTTGACAGGGGTAGGCAACCCTGGTCCTGGATGTACGCAGGCACTTCATGTTTTGATTTAACAGACCTGGAAGACCATGTGTGTTGAATTTAGGCAATCACTAAACTGATCAATTAGCTAAGTAGCTCAGTGTGTTGCCTAGTTGGAACAAAATCCTGCAATACCTGTTTCACTATCCGTTCACTACAATGTCCGCCACCACCAGCTTCTTTCTCGAACGTATTTTCTTTGGCTTTTATTCCAAATTTGCAAGCGTGGGCATATTGTCTTGCTGCACACATTTTCTGAGCGCAAATCAAATAATTAAACTCACTACACATCCGGGCCTTATCAGTTGTTTTTGTGAACTCAAGCATCAGAACTTTATTTTGTCGGTAATTCCCCTAGGATCTTCCTTGATTTTTATCACGTCAATCTCTTTGCATGCGCTTGGCTTACTGTCATTAACAACTGTGTTCTCATCTCTGTTCTATCCACAGTAGATATCGCTGTCCTTAATAACAGAGAGAAGCAATGGGTGGGAGGCACACATGCTCTCAGCTGATCTTATCAGGACCATGCTGGGGATAGACACTGGGAAAAATAAGACAGATAAGAGATCTTTCCATAAGTTAATTAGCTTTTTATCACACAATGCAATTACAAAATTGTCAAGTCTCGGGTTTAAGAAGGCAAAAGCACTTTGAAGGATCGAACAATAACAAAGTGGTCAACTCAACGGTGTGGAGAGAGTGGTGAGCTAAAGCAGACCGGAGGGAGCGCCGTGGTTTGTTTAGCTTCCGTTGAGTGACAGCGACCCAATGCAAAGTGTACCATTCTGGGTACAGTCTAGTCAGGCGGCATACCCACTGAGATGCTGATAAGAGAGATGAATGGTGCTGTCTGACTGCCTGGCATACGATCAGTGGTGACTGTTATCTTAACCATCTGTATCCTAGTGAAGCACTGGGGTGGATGAAGTAAAAGGACATGGGTGTCGCATGAATAACAAATCTAGCTTCTAGAGCTGTTCCATGCAGTGCCTAGAACACTGCAGGCAGTGACAAGTCCATACACAACGACAACACCTCAGTGTCAAACCAGATAATAGGAAATAGATGACACCAGCAGTTGTACAAATAAAACAAAAGGTTAAGCATAAAAAGACGGAGAGCATTTGAGTCACAGTCACACTGAATATGGAAATACTTTTGTAAGCGTGCTCTGAATTTGCATGGAAATTGCATTTCTCTCACATGTTCCGTGGCTGTGAGAGCAGAGGTCTTTTATCGCCTAGGTAATCTCTGCTCTCTGAGGTATTGAGACACTGCCTGGGCAGCTGCAGGGAATTGTTTCCTCTCTGCTCATTCCATAGCTGCTTCTTGTCCTCCTCTAGCCACGTCTATTCAGAACTAGTGAGTGTGCGGACGAGTGTTTTTCTGTGGTGAGAATGGCCAGCGGCTTCTGACGAAAATAGATAGGATCTCCAATTGTAATCAGCTTTACAGACGCCTCACAAGTCTTCAGCTGGCAGCTTCATTAAATAGTACCCGCAAAACACCAGTCTCAAAGTCAACGGTGAAAAGGCGACTCCGGGATGCTGGCCTTCTAGGCAGAGTTCCTCTGTCCAGTATCTGTGTTCTTTTGCCCATCTTATTTGTTTATTTTTATTGGCCAGTCTGAGATATGGCTTTTTCTTTGCAACTCTGCCTAGAAGGCCAGCATCCCGGAGTCACCTCTTCACTGTTGACGTTGAGACTGGTGTTTTGCGGGTACTACTTAATGAAGCTGCCAGTTGAGCATTTGTGAGGCGTCTGTTTCTCAAACTAGACACTCTAATGTACTTGTCCTCTTGCTCAATTGTGCACTGGGGCCTCCCACTCCTCTTTCTATTCTGGTTAGAGACAGTTTGCTCTGTTCTGTGAAGGGAGTAGTACACAGCGTTGTACGAGATCTTCAGTTTCTTGGCAATTTCTCGCATGGAACATCCTTCATTTCTCAGAACAAAAATAGACTGACGAGTTTCAGAAGAAAGGTCTTTGTTTCTGGCCATCTTGAGCATGTAATCAAACCCACAAATGCTGATGCTCCAGATACTCAACTAGTCTAAAGAAGGCCAGTTTTATTGCTTCTTTAATCAGAACAACAGTTTTCAGCAGTGCTAACATAATTGCAAAGTGTTTTCTAATGATCAATTGGGCTTTTTAAAATGATCAACTTGGATTAGCTAACACAACATGCCATTGGATCACAGGAGTGATGGTTTCTGATAATGGGCCTCTGTGCGCCTATGTAGATATTCCATTAAAAAAACATCAGTTTCCAGCTACAATAGTAATTTACAACATTAACAATGTCCTCACTGCATTTCAGATCAATTTGATGTTATTTTAATGGACAAAAAAAATGTATTTTCTTTCAAAAACAAGGACATTTCTAAGTGACCCCAAACTTTTGAACGGTAGTGTATTTCCACACTATCAGGTTGGAATATTCCTTTGAAATTGTGATATTGTCCTTTTAGTGTGAAAGCTGTTTGAAAAAATTGCCTGAAATGTCAGACTTTTTGGTAGGATGGATTTTTGACCTGCCTGGTGACATCACCAGGTGGTAAATTAGTTAATAGACCAATAAGAAAGAGAGTTCCAAACATCTCTGACAATAACAGTTATTGTTGAGTTTTCCCCTCCCCACTCAGACCACTCCCAGACAGTCTTAGCCAAATTCTTGCTTGAGACCTTGCTCTTTGCTAAGAAGCTATTCTTGTTCAATTTTTACCATTTTAATTTACAACAATCACAGTAAGGTTCTTAATTGTTAAACCAGAAATGATTTGATATTTAGATAAAAACAGCTGCATTGCACCTTTAGGAAAGAGTCAGTTACAGGATATCCATGACAGGTTATTCAATTTGAATGATCACTTTTTGACTGTACCCCTTTTGGTTTGAACAAGACTTTCTATACATATTTGCCAATCATCGAAGTGGTCAGAAAGTAACTTTTTGAACCTGAATGCCAAAACTTTCAGGAGATAAAGATGTTTAAAGTTGACCCCGTTTTGCATACCCACCTACCATGAGACATCCATGTCCTCATTACTGGAAAAGATAAACGATTGAGTTTGATATCATTTGAAAACGTACTAACAGGGTTGTCAAACTATTTGATAATTTCTTTAAAAAAAGTTATTTAATAAAGAAAACTTTTTTTTTTTACCTTTAATGTCAATAATCTAAAAACTCGTAAATCATATTTTCGCATGTGTTTTAGCTTAGACCCAATTTTACACCATGTTTGAGTTGTGCCATTGGTTGAGAAACAGCATGCTATTGAATACAGCATGCTGTTGGGTGTCAAATTTCAACTTTCAAATGTTAGCACAAAGATGGTTGGTGATCCACACACACATGTTGACTTATATGAGACTATCTATTGTTTTAAATTATACTGTCAATCTTCCATAGTAAACATAGAAATATAGATAATAGAATAGCCATTCCTATTTAAATTGACATTTGACAGTGGGTGGAAGCTATTCTTGTTCAATTCTGCCATCTTCGTGATAGTAATTGGAAGTTACATTTACATTTCAATGATGTACCAGCTAAATAGCAGTGGTCTGAAGGGATATTCCATGAATTCTGATTTCTGAATGATTGAAATTACATCCAACCACTATTCAAGAGAATGCTGTGTCTCAACCAATGGCGGCTGGCACAACACAAATACTAAAGATTATGTAAAATAGGCTCTGAACTACATCTGAGTTTACGCGTTTTTAGATAATTGATGTTAAAAGGATATAAATGACATATGGTACATTTAATTTAAAAACATTTTTGAAAGAAATTCTTAAATAGTTCAAAAAAACTTTTTGGGAAGCTTTTAAATTATATTATCTCAACTGTTTACCTTTTCCAGTGAACAAGACATGCATGTCTCATGGTAGGATTTGCAAAACAGGTCAACTTTGTTTTGGCATTCAGACCCAAAAAGTAACTTTCTTACCACTTCTACCATGGGCAAATATGTATAGAAAATGTAGTTCAAAACAAAAGGAGTGTGGTCAAAAAGTTATTGAAATCAAATGGAACGACCCTGAGATTCTCATTCTTTGGCCATTATATCCTTTCAAAATGTTGTTTTATTAAATGTTAGTTAGTTTCACAGGGTATGGTTGTTTTTACTGGAGATTATAATCCACTGTAGGATTTTAATATAATTTTAGTCCTCGATAAATGGAGAATATAAAAAAATATGGGTCTAGTACAAGGCTAAATCTGTGTCCGGGATCTCGCCCCTCTAAGTCCCAAAATCGAACTCAATGGCACAGCCACTTTCAGTATACTCTTTAATCTTACTTTAGTCAAGTGCATCCTTGTCTTTGGTCTGTGTGTTTGTATCTGGAGATCACTATTATAATCACTGTGCGAAGAATGAGACATATACAGTGCCTTGCGAAAGTATTCGGCCCCCTTGAACTTTGCGACCTTTTGCCACATTTCAGGCTTCAAACATAAAGATATAAAACTGTATTTTTTTGTGAAGAATCAACAACAAGTGGGACACAATCATGAAGTGGAACGACATTTATTGGATATTTCAAACTTTTTTAACAAATCAAAAACTGAAAAATTGGGCGTGCAAAATTATTCAGCCCCCTTAAGTTAATACTTTGTAGCGCCACCTTTTGCTGCGATTACAGCTGTAAGTCGCTTGGGGTATGTCTCTATCAGTTTTGCACATCGAGAGACTGAAATTTTTTCCCATTTCACCTTGCAAAACAGCTCGAGCTCAGTGAGGTTGGATGGAGAGCATTTGTGAACAGCAGTTTTCAGTTCTTTCCACAGATTCTCGATTGGATTCAGGTCTGGACTTTGACTTGACCATTCTAACACCTGGATATGTTTATTTTTGAACCATTCCATTGTAGATTTTGCTTTATGTTTTGGATCATTGTCTTGTTGGAAGACAAATCTCCGTCCCAGTCTCAGGTCTTTTGCAGACTCCATCAGGTTGTCTTCCAGAATGGTCCTGTATTTGGCTCCATCCATCTTCCCATCAATTTTAACCATCTTCCCTGTCCCTGCTGAAGAAAAGCAGGCCCAAACCATGATGCTGCCACCACCATGTTTGACAGTGGGGATGGTGTGTTCAGCTGTGTTGCTTTTACGCCAAACATAACGTTTTGCATTGTTGCCAAAAAGTTCAATTTTGGTTTCATCTGACCAGAGCACCTTCTTCCACATGTTTGGTGTGTCTCCCAGGTGGCTTGTGGCAAACTTTAAACAACACTTTTTATGGATATCTTTAAGAAATGGCTTTCTTCTTGCCACTCTTCCATAAAGGCCATATTTGTGCAATATACGACTGATTGTTGTCCTATGGACAGAGTCTCCCACCTCAGCTGTAGATCTCTGCAGTTCATCCAGAGTGATCATGGGCCTCTTGGCTGCATCTCTGATCAGTCTTCTCCTTGTATGAGCTGAAAGTTTAGAGAGACGGCCAGGTCTTGGTAGATTTGCAGTGGTCTGATACTCCTTCCATTTCAATATTATCGCTTGCACAGTGCTCCTTGGGATGTTTAAAGCTTGGGAAATCTTTTAGTATCCAAATCCGGCTTTAAACTTCTTCACAACAGTATCTCGGACCTGCCTGGTGTGTTCCTTGTTCTTCATGATGCTCTCTGCGCTTTTAACGGACCTCTGAGACTATCACAGTGCAGGTGCATTTATACGGAGACTTGATTACACATAGGTGGATTGTATTTATCATCATTAGTCATTTAGGTCAACATTGGATCATTCAGAGATCCTAACTGAACTTCTGGAGAGAGTTTGCTGCACTGAAAGTAAAGGGGCTGAATAATTTTGCACGCCCAATTTTTCAGTTTTTGATTTGTTAAAAAAGTTTGAAATATCCAATAAATGTCGTTCCACTTCATGATTGTGTCCCACTTGTTGTTGATTCTTCACAAAAAAATACAGTTTTATATCTTTATGTTTGAAGCCTGAAATGTGGCAAAAGGTCGCAAAGTTCAAGGGGGCCGAATACTTTCGCAAGGCACTGTATATACAAGCCCTATCTGAGAAGGCAGGGCTATGGTTAACACTGTTTCCAGCTAGGGGCCTTAGTAAAAACTATTATGTTCTTCAGTTAGAAATCTGTCTGCCTGGATTTCCTGGAAGAGAAAATGGAGTGTTCACAACCCTATTATTCCTCAGATTGCGTGAAGCTTTCAGCTTCCCCTAGTTACACAGCGTTTCTAACAAAACCTGTCTGCCACCGAGAGCTGAACAGCTCCAGCAGCAGGTTCCCTGTGTGGTAAAGCAGGACCAAGCCTTATTCCCCACCACCATGATAACTGACTGAAGACTTTGTCCGACAATTTTCAGAAATGACATTGTTCAAGGTATAGTCTTTAAAAGCATACATTTGAGTTGTGTTCTGTTGACAAACGATAAGAGGGTATTACTGTAGAAATACTATCTTGTTGGCAGAACTATGCGTATTACAGAGCAGCGAGATTATATTTCTTGATAAGTTTTGCCGGAATCTATGAACATCATTTGGTATGAATTTGATTTTTTTTTTCTTCCTCAGGTTTTTGTTGTTGAACAAAAAGTCTCTACCTGCCAAATATCAACAACAAAAAAATAACACAGGTGGTTGCAATAACATAAAATCTTTACATGTATGCTATAAAATGGTATAACACCATTATGTTAACAAAGCAATGTATAAAAGCATACTCTATGTCCTGGCATGTAGTGGTACAGTATTGTCAATAAACTTAATGACACTAGTTCTACATAATGTGACACAAGAGGCAGCTGCTTTAATGCTTGTGTCATAAAGCTATATGTGTACTTGTCACTTGTCATCTGTTCCTGCAACGCCCTCTACTGCTCATCCTGTGTCTCCTTGACCTGCCGCCACTCCCCCAGTACTCTCTCCCTCTCCCTCTCTCTCTGTGTGTGTGTAATTGTGTGGGCGGAGACAGGTGTGCTGGAGTCAGAGCAGATCCCCACCAGCTGTAACCTGTTCCATAATCAAGACCTCTACAAATACTCAGTCACTCATTCTTGAAAATGAAATCTGACACAATTATTGTAAATTCGAGGTCAGAAATGAGGTTGATCTCAAATAGCCTTGAAAGTTGCATGGGTGTTTCTCACCAGCATTAAAAAATATGATTTCTCTCTGGTTCAGTTGATTCGGATATTTGTGCATTTGAGACACAACTTTGGGCATGATACATTGAAAAAATCAATAGTCGGCTAACATGTTTATCCATTTGATCATTTTTGGGGATTTCCTTAGCAGAGATGGCCCTCTATCCCTCATTCTTGAATGTTTTCCGTACACTCCTGTGTTGTGATGGAGTTGGTCGGGCCTTTAAAGAGGCTGCTTTGAAAGTTAAACGGAAGAAGGCTTTTCTCACCTCAATCTACCTGCAGAAGGTCCAGCACTGCGTTCCCATTAGGGTTCCTTCCTCTTTGTCTATTACAGAAAGCACAATCATGGGTCGGAGCCAGTTCTTTTTGATGGAGTGCAGGTCCCAGTGCCTTTATTAACTGCTCCTGAAAGAAACACTGGAAGCTACCTCAAAGGTCCATTCTTGGGTTTTGGCATTATCTTTGATCTGCACCCCACCGGCGTTATAATTGAAGAGGCGGTTACAGTGATAACAGACTGTCCCACTGCCATGGAGAGGGAGAATGTGCTTTGTCTCTGATTGATCGATTAACTCACTGCATAGTCTGTAGACCACTCAGTGTGGCGTCAGCACCCCCTCAAACACTCCTGATGGATTGCTCTTCAATAATAACAATGTCTAGTCCTCAGAGACATAACTTCACTGACGGAGCTGCTGGTTAAATGAGATCTCATAGGTACTGTATAATGTCACAATGTAGTACTGTCTTATCCATTTGCTTAAAATCCCATGGGATGGCAGATACTCAATACTGATTTGTTTAAGGAAGTGTCCTCATCAAAATTCTATGACTACCTGAGAAGTCCCTTGACATTTACTTAATTTATTGGGGATAAGCTACAAGGTTTACCCATACATTCCAATGATCCATGTGGTATATATCAAACGTGGTATGTATTAAACATACATTGTCCATCAAAACCAAACCTGGTCCATATTTATCAATCTTTCCCCCTCTGTGGCCAGTCAGTGAGAGGCCGCTCTGATTACTCATCATGCATTATTCATATGCAGTGGTTCCTGGTTGACTGTGTGGAAAAACAAGGCGTTATTTAAAGGGCGGAGAGCAGAGGACTGGGGCTGTCTTCAAACACAGCCCGAGGAGGATGTTGAAATGAGATTCGTCCCTTTTGTAATCTGCGTGGCATTTATCAGAGGGGATCGCTCTAATGGGGATGTCAGCAGAGGAGGAGGAGGAGGAGGAGGAGAGGCACCATGACTAAGATGGAGAGCAGTGTAAAGATTAGCCCTGTCTCTAAATGAGACCCCTAGTCATTAGAAGAGAGTATTGTTCTCCTTCATCTGTGTCCTATTTATCATATTACACTAATGGCTGTATCCCATGGCTTATTGGCCCTGCATGGTAATGGAGGGGCCTCAATCTGTCTGACTGTCCAGTCTGATTCTGTTTCTGTTGCTTTCAGATGACAGGTCCGTCGCTGCTCCGTAAGGGGGATGGCAAGCCGATTCGTGTTGGGGGGTCGCAACCGAAGCCAACTGATTTGACTGGCTGTAAAGCTGCATGTGTTCTTTAGGCTGTGTGTGTGAACAGCATACTGCTGCTAGCTGGTTAGCTGGTGTCTGCTCCCTCCGTTACTGTGACCTCTGTAGGCTTTGCTGGTGTTCCTATAAATAGCTTAGTGAGCAGAATAAACAGATGGCTTCTTAATATTCTCTGAAGCAGCCTTTATGATAAAGGACGACGGTAGAGCAGAGCTCCTCAGAGCCGGTGGATGGAAGGACACACCAGATACAGGACTGTGCTGCTGAGTCACACCACACACACACATGCACTGACATGCCTGCACAGACACACACCGGCCCCGGGCAAAAAGGTGACATTGTGATTTTAAGCACAAACTGCACGGCCTGCACTATTAGAAATTAGACTTAAGGTATATGCCACACCCCCATGTCCTGCTCAATACGTTTTCACTGTACTGTACCATTTGTTCTACTGCACTTTTTGTTGAGGTCAGGGCTAACCCTTTTTGCTGTGTACTTGGCTCGGTTTCCAAGATGTCCCCTCAACTCTGCTTCTTGTGGCACACAAAGGACTCTTGAGTGAACAGAGTTCTGCTTCCATTTCATCAGTGTGTGTCTGTCTTGTGAAGACAACGTGAGTAAGTGGCATCACCCTCCGTTGCTGGGACAGCACAGCAGTGTTATGCTGTGAACTTTAATTATGTATAGCCCTACTCCAGACATGGACCTCAAAGGATTGTGGCGCGGCTCTGAACTGAAACTCAAACGAGCATCTTATTATTACTGCAGTACCTGAAAGAAACCCTAGCCAACGACTGTGAAGAGTCACCTAATGCACTGGAAATCAATTACCAACACTGTGACTGGCCTGATGTTGTTGTTTTCTCCTCATGGCTGACCATATTAAAAGGAGCGTGTAGCGAGGAGGAGTGTTTTTTAATGATCGGGAGAACACTACGATGTTGAGGCAGTCCTGTGAGACGGACAGACAGCTTGGTGGAAGTGGTGCTGGTGGCAGTGACAAGGTTCTCCATGCTGCTCTGCTCAGCTCTCCTCAGCTGCGTCTGGGAGGACGGGAGGACCAGGGCTGACAGGAGGAATTAATTGAAATCACTCAAAACCTGTGTCTGGATACCAGGGGAGATGAGACAGGGCTGATGGAGAGGTGTGCTTCACCATAGGTGGAGCTGCATATACGCACACTCCCATTCTGTCTCCATCTCTCCATTTCTCTCTCCCTCGATCTCTCTCTGTGTCTCTCTCCCTCTCTCTCTCGCTCTCTCTCACACACAAACACACACAATTAAATAACCACACTAACAATGACCCAGCATAACAAGTCTGTCTTCAGAATTACCTTTGATTCCTATGACATTCCCTGTAGCTACAGTCTGAGAGACAAAGTGAAGACTCATGCCCTGCTCACGTCTGTCTGTCCGTCCATCTGTCTGTCCGTCTGTCTATCAGAGCATCCCTCAGGAGGCAGTGGAGGAGAGCCAGCAGCAGGCACCATGGTGACTGCCCTCCTCAGCCTTCAAAGGAAACAAGGGCATTACCAAAACACCACCCAGCCTGTTCAGCTCAGCTGTCAGTTATGCTCTGCGGTCCGTACAACTTTATTCACTACAAGGGGAAATAACCTTCTTCTATTGTATGACTATTTAGGTTTGACCATATCTGATCTGTCAGAATCTTTGAAGATGAGTAGCCTTTGCATGAATGCTGAGGATGTTATAATCCCTAGAGACCTCCAAAACAGAAAAAGCTTTCACCAGCTGGCTTATATGCCTACTTGGTGCACAGAGACAGCTTCTAGAAGAAATTCTTAAAGATTTACTCTGAAGTTGTGTGTAAGCATTATAGATTGAGGAGAAGTCTGAGGTCACCCAAACCTGACCTGTGAACCTGCTATTCTAGCAGTCTGCGGCTGCCAAGCCAGACTTATGTGATGCGAGCATCTGAAGCGAGAGAAATGGCAGCGAAACGAAAAGGCTTGGCAGACTGATGGAAACTCTTGTTCGTTACAAAAAAGGCAACAGATGTTTGTTAAATCATCTGTTACAGAATCTATAGTGCCCAAACTCTGTTTAAATACCACAAGTTAATACCTCTCATATTTAATTGTTTGAAGAAACAGATGCTGGGTTCTTTTAATTAAGCGACGCCCAGGTTCGGTTGTTTCTCAGTGCGTTCAAGTGCAAGCCACTTCATTGGAAAACCTGGGACGATAGATGGAGGAAATTCCATTTTCCACATTGCTGAACTGGCTCTAATTGCTGGTTGATAATGGGCTATAAACATTTAAAAGCTTAATACCAGGGTGGAGCAAGCAGACTACATTCTACAGGTTCACTTGAAGTTGTAAAAATTAACTTGATCATGTGAATTGAAACATGACTGAAGTGTTTTGGCTAGGAATAGTAGGAATGTTTGGAATGTTAGTCAAACACATAGTACATGAGTTCCCTCACAGTAACAATGCAGAGTTTGGTCTTTTATAACTGTTGATGAAATAGTTTTAGCCAACCAACAAACACAAAGTACTTCATTAGTAGTAGCTAATAAACAGTGATGATGAAATGCTGAATTAACATAACCCGAGGCTGTGAGCATTCCCCTCAGTGTGAAAATGTTTTCTCAATTGACGAAGGGAACATTGAAGTAATGGCATTTCCTTCACACAGTCAGACAAAGTGAGGTAGCAATGCTGTCCTCTTTGGTCCGTGACATTGTTCCCAGGGTTTAATTAACTCAGGCCCACTGCTGATGGAGTTAGTTAAACTCATAAGCCCCTACTGACTTTAGAATGGTTGACTGAAAATGCTTCTTTTCTCTTGACGGTAGGCCTTTAGACACTGCAGAATATGCATGACATTATTTGTATGGAGAGAAAACATGCCAGCTAGCTGCATTCCCACTTCTACGATTGCAGGTGTCTATGATAACATGTTGGTTGTGTCTAAAGGTCAAACAACATCCTGTCCCACAAACTTGTATGGATTGGGAACAAGTAACGCCCAAGAATTATTGAACTACTGGGGAATAAGCATACCTAAAGCTTCCTTTCCAGTGAAGCCATCATTAGTTTTATTTTACAGGCAAGTCAGTTAAGAACAAATTCTTATTTACAATGACAGCCTAGGAACAGTGGGGTAACTGCCTTGTTCAGGGGCAGAACGACAGATGTTTACCTTGTCGGCTCAGGGATTCAATCTAGGAACCTTTTGGTTACTGGCGTTACCAACGCTCTAACCACTAGGCTACCAGCCACCCCAGGTGATCTTTCCCTTCTCATTTATTTTCATATTGTAATATATTCTGCAGGATCTAATGACTTCATGAAAGAAGTCCACAGGGAGCTGCATGTGTAGTGGTGGAGATAAGATGCTGGCACTGACAATGACCCTACCAGGAGTTGAGGATGAGTGTCTCTTTCAGGTGGTGAATGGCTCAGATTCACATTGAGCTCTGTTGAGTTTGTAATCCTTCCATTCACCGTGCAGATGAGTCCACATTGGGTCTGTTCAGACTTGATAGGCTAGAGGTCTGTGATATTTTCCTCTAGGCGCCACGCCAGATCATGTCTGGGTGGAGGAGAGTACAGAGGCTTTGTATAGCAGCCTCTACTTCTGTAGTAGTTTAGTAGTAATGTTCAGCCTAGTCTTAACTGGTACATTGGGTCTCTCGCCCTATCACAGTTTGGAGTCTTGCCAGGTTGAATAGCTCCTGAATTCCTAAGTGCCACCTTTGTTTCACTCAATGTTGGAGTTGAAATTTAAGAGCCTGTGCGCTACCACAAAGTTGGTTACTATTGAAGTGTTTGTCAATAGCTTAAAAGTCTCATTTGGCTCAAGGTCAACAGGATTTTCTCAACTCCTTACTGAGGCTGCTTTGGTTCAGCAGGCATAGACACTTTACTCTAAGAGCTTTCCCTCCTTCTTAAAAAGCATTGTTTTCTTCTTAAATGACGGTAGGCCTTTTTAAAGTGTTTTTAAAGCACAGTATCACTTCTGTTAATGTATTTGAAGTCATGTAAAATTACAAATCAGCCATGAAAGGCCAATGTCAGCCAGTAGAGGCTTTCTGACTAGTGTACTAGTCTGGTAACCCAGCCAGTAGAGGCTTTATGACTAGTGTACTCTAGTAACCCAGCCAGTAGAGGCTTTCTGACTTGTGTACTCTGGTAACCCAGCCAGTAGAGGCTTTCTGACTAGTGAACTCTGGGAACCCAGCCAGTAGAGACTTTATGACTAGTGTACTCTAGTAACCAAGCCAGTAGAGGCTTTCTGACTTGTGTACTCTGGTAACCAAGCCAGTAGAGGCTTTATGACTAGTGTACTCTAGTAACCCAGCCAGTAGAGGCTTTCTGACTTGTGTACTCTGGTAACCCAGCCAGTAGAGGCTTTCTGACTAGTGAACTCTGGGAACCCAGCCAGTAGAGACTTTATGACTAGTGTACTCTAGTAACCCAGCCAGTAGAGGCTTTCTGACTTGTGTACTCTGGTAACCCAGCCAGTAGAGGCTTTCTGACTAGTGAACTCTGGGAACCCAGCCAGTAGAGACTTTATGACTAGTGTACTCTGGTAACCCAGCCAGTAGAGGCTTTCTGACTAGTGTACTCTAGGAACACAGCCAGTAGTGGCTATCTGACTAGTGTAATCTAGTAACCCAGCCAGTAGAGGCTATCTGACTAGTGTACTCTTGCAACCCAGCCAGTAGAGGCTTTCTGACTAGTGTACTCTGGTAACACAGCCAGTAGAGGCTTTCTGACTAGTGTACTCTGGTAACCCAGCCAGTAGAGGCTTTCTGACTAGTGTACTCTGGTAACCCAGCCAGTAGAGGATTTCTGACTAGTGTACTCTGGTAACACAGCCGTAGAGGCTTTCTGACTAGTGTACTCTGGTAACACAGCCAGTAGAGGCTTTCTGACTAGTGTACTCTGGTAACCCAGCCAGTAGAGGCTTTCTGACTAGTGTACTCTGGTAACCCAGCCAGTAGAGGATTTCTGACTAGTGTACTCTGGTAACACAGCCGTAGAGGCTTTCTGACTAGTGTACTCTAGTAACCCAGCCAATAGAGGCTTTCTGACTAGTGTACTCTAGTAACCCAGCCAGTAGAGGCTTTATGTTTAGTGTACTCTGGTAACCCAGCCAGTAGAGGCTTTCTGACTAGTGTACTCTGGTAACCAAGCCAGTAGAGGCTTTCTGACTAGTGTACTCTAGTAACCCAGCCAGTAGAGGCTATCTGACTAGTGTTCTCTGGTAACCCAGCAAGTAGAGGCTTTCTGACTAGTGTACTCTGGCAACCCAGCCAGTAGAGGCTTTCTGACTAGTGTACTCTGGTAACCAAGCCAGTAGAGGCTTTATGACTAGTGTACTCTAGTAACCCAGCCAGTAGAGGCTTTCTGACTTGTGTACTCTGGTAACCCAGCCAGTAGAGGCTTTCTGACTAGTGAACTCTGGGAACCCAGCCAGTAGAGACTTTATGACTAGTGTACTCTGGTAACCCAGCCAGTAGAGGCTTTCTGACTAGTGAACTCTGGGAACCCAGTCAGTAGAGACTTTATGACTAGTGTACTCTAGTAACCCAGCCAGTAAAGGCTTTATGACTAGTGTACTCTGGTAACCCAGCCAGTAGAGGCTTTCTGACTAGTGTACTCTAGTAACCCATGGAGTAGAGGCTTTCTGACTAGTGTACTCTAGTAACACAGCCAGTAGAGGCTTTCTACTAGTGTGCTCTGGGAACCCAGCCAGTAGTGGCTATCTGACTAGTGTAATCTAGTAACCCAGCCAGTAGAGGCTATCTGACTAGTGTACTCTTGCAACCCAGCCAGTAGAGGCTTTCTGACTAGTGTACTCTGGTAACCCAGCCAGTAGAGGTTTTCTGACTAGTGTACTCTGGTAACCCAGCCAGTAGAGGCTTTCTGACAAGTGTACTCTGGTAACCCAGCCAGTAGAGGATTTCTGACTAGTGTACTCTGGTAACCCAGCCAGTAGAGGCTTTCTGACTAGTGTACTCTAGTAACCCAGCCAGTAGAGCCTTTATGACTAGTGTACTCAGGTAACCCAGCCAGTAGAGGCTTTGTGACTAGTGAACTCTGGGAACCCAGCCAGTAGAGACTTTATGACTAGTGTACTCTAGTAACCCAGCCAGTAGAGGCTTTCTGACTAGTGTACTCTAGTAACCCAGACAGTATAGGCTTTCTGATTAGTGTACTCTGGTAACCCAACCAGTAGAGGCTTTATACTAGTGTACTCTGGTAACCCAGCCAGTAGAGGCTTTATAACTTGTGTACTCTAGTAACCCAGCCAGTAGAGGCTATCTGACTAGTGTACTCTAGTAACCCAGCCAGTAGAGGCTATCTGACTAGTGTACTCTGGTAACACGGCCAGTAGAGGATTTCTGACTAGTGTACTCTAGTAACCCAGCCAGTAGAGGCTATCTGACTAGTGTACTCTGGTAACCCAGCCAGTAGAGGCTTTATGACTAGTGTACTCTGGTAACCCAGCCAGTAGAGGCTTTCTGACTAGTGTACTCTAGTAACCCATGGAGTAGAGGCTTTCTGACTAGTGTACTCTAGTAACACAGCCAGTAGAGGCTTTCTACTAGTGTGCTCTGGGAACCCAGCCAGTAGTGGCTATCTGACTAGTGTAATCTAGTAACCCAGCCAGTAGAGGCTATCTGACTAGTGTACTCTTGCAACCCAGCCAGTAGAGGCTTTCTGACTAGTGTACTCTGGCAACCCAGCCAGTAGAGGCTTTCTGACTAGTGTACTCTGGTAACCAAGCCAGTAGAGGCTTTATGACTAGTGTACTCTACTAACCCAGCCAGTAGAGGCTTTCTGACTTGTGTACTCTGGTAACCCAGCCAGTAGAGGCTTTCTGACTAGTGAACTCTGGGAACCCAGCCAGTAGAGACTTTATGACTAGTGTACTCTGGTAACCCAGCCAGTAGAGGCTTTCTGACTAGTGAACTCTGGGAACCCAGTCAGTAGAGACTTTATGACTAGTGTACTCTAGTAACCCAGCCAGTAAAGGCTTTATGACTAGTGTACTCTGGTAACCCAGCCAGTAGAGGCTTTCTGACTAGTGTACTCTAGTAACCCATGGAGTAGAGGCTTTCTGACTAGTGTACTCTAGTAACACAGCCAGTAGAGGCTTTCTACTAGTGTGCTCTGGGAACCCAGCCAGTAGTGGCTATCTGACTAGTGTAATCTAGTAACCCAGCCAGTAGAGGCTATCTGACTAGTGTACTCTTGCAACCCAGCCAGTAGAGGCTTTCTGACTAGTGTACTCTGGTAACCCAGCCAGTAGAGGTTTTCTGACTAGTGTACTCTGGTAACCCAGCCAGTAGAGGCTTTCTGACAAGTGTACTCTGGTAACCCAGCCAGTAGAGGATTTCTGACTAGTGTACTCTGGTAACCCAGCCAGTAGAGGCTTTCTGACTAGTGTACTCTAGTAACCCAGCCAGTAGAGGCTTTATGACTAGTGTACTCAGGTAACCCAGCCAGTAGAGGCTTTGTGACTAGTGAACTCTGGGAACCCAGCCAGTAGAGACTTTATGACTAGTGTACTCTAGTAACCCAGCCAGTAGAGGCTTTCTGACTAGTGTACTCTAGTAACCCAGACAGTATAGGCTTTCTGATTAGTGTACTCTGGTAACCCAACCAGTAGAGGCTTTATACTAGTGTACTCTGGTAACCCAGCCAGTAGAGGCTTTATAACTTGTGTACTCTAGTAACCCAGCCAGTAGAGGCTATCTGACTAGTGTACTCTAGTAACCCAGCCAGTAGAGGCTATCTGACTAGTGTACTCTGGTAACACGGCCAGTAGAGGATTTCTGACTAGTGTACTCTAGTAACCCAGCCAGTAGAGGCTATCTGACTAGTGTACTCTGGTAACCCAGCCAGTAGAGGCTTTCTGACTAGTGTACTCTGGTAACCCAGCCAGTAGAGGCTTTCTGACTAGTGTACTCTGGTAACCGAGCCAGTAGAGGCTTTATGACTAGTGTACTCTAGTAACCCAGCCAGTAGAGGCTTTCTGACTTGTGTACTCTGGTAACCCAGCCAGTAGAGGCTTTCTGACTAGTGAACTCTGTGAACCCAGCCAGTAGAGACTTTATGACTAGTGTACTCTAGTAACCCAGCCAGTAAAGGCTTTATGACTAGTGTACTCTGGTAACCCCGCCAGTAGAGGCTTTCTGGCTAGTGAACTCTGTGAACCCAGCCAGTAGAGACTTTATGACTAGTGTACTCTAGTAACCCAGCCAGTAAAGGCTTTATGACTAGTGTACTCTGGTAACCCAGCCAGTAGAGGCTTTCTGACTGGTGTACTCTAGTAACCCAGGGAGTAGAGGCTTTCTGACTATTGTACTCTAGTAACACAGCCAGTAGAGGCTTTCTATTAGTGTGCTCTGGTAACCCAGCCAGTAGAGGCTTTCTGACTAGTGTACTCTGGTAACCCAGCCTGTAGTGACTTTCTGACTAGTGAACTCTGGTAACCCAGCCAGTAGAGGCTTTCTGACTAGTGTACTCTAGTAACCCAGCCAGTAGAGGCTATCTGACTAGTGTACTCTTGCAACCCAGCCAGTAGAGGCTTTCTGACAAGTGTACTCTGGGAACCCAGCCAGTAGAGGCTTTCTGACTAGTGTACTGCAGAAACCCAGCCAGTAGAGGCTTTCTGACTAGTGTACTCTGGTAACCCAGCCAGTAGAGGCTTTCTGACTAGTGAACTCTGGGAACCCAGCCAGTAGAGACTTTATGACTAGTGTACTCTAGTAACCCAGCCAGTAGAGGCTTTCTGACTTGTGTACTCTGGTAACCCAGCCAGTAGAGGCTTTCTGGCTAGTGAACTCTGGGAACCCAGCCAGTAGAGACTTTCTGACTAGTGAACTCTGGGAACCCAGCCAGTAGAGGCTTTCTGACTAGTGTACTCTGGTAACCCAGCCAGTAGAGGCTTTCTGACTAGTGTACTCTGGTAACCCAGCCAGTAGAGGCTTTCTGACTAGTGAACTCTGGGAACCCAGCCAGTAGAGGCTTTCTGACTAGTGTACTGCAGAAACCCAGCCAGTAGAGGCTTTCTGACTAGTGTACTCTGGTAACCCAGCCAGTAGAGGCTTTCTGACTAGTGAACTCTGGGAACCCAGCCAGTAGAGACTTTATGACTAGTGTACTCTAGTAACCCAGCCAGTAGAGGCTTTCTGACTTGTGCACTCTGGTAACCCAGCCAGTAGAGGCTTTCTGGCTAGTGAACTCTGGGAACCCAGCCAGTAGAGACTTTATGACTAGTATACTCTAGTAACCCAGCCAGTAGAGGCTTTATGACTAGTGTACTCTGGTAACCCAGCCAGTAGAGGCTTTCTGACTGGTGTACTCTAGTAACCCAGGGAGTAGAGGCTTTCTGACTAGTGTACTCTGGTAACCCAGCCAGTAGAGGCTTTCTGACTGGTGTACTCTAGTAACCCAGGGAGAAGAGAATTTCTGACTAGTGTACTCTGGTAACCCAGCCAGTAGAGTCTTTCGTACTAGTGTACTCTGGGAACCCAGCCAGTAGAGGCTTTATGACTAGTGTACTCTGGTAACACAGCCAGTAGAGGCTTTCTGACTAGTGTACTCTGGTAACCCAGCCAGTAGAGGCTTTCTGACTAGTGAACTCTGGGAACCCAGCCAGTAGAGACTTTATGACTAGTGTACTCTAGTAACCCAGCCAGTAGAGGCTTTCTGACTTGTGCACTCTGGTAACCCAGCCAGTAGAGGCTTTCTGGCTAGTGAACTCTGGGAACCCAGCCAGTAGAGACTTTATGACTAGTATACTCTAGTAACCCAGCCAGTAGAGGCTTTATGACTAGTGTACTCTGGTAACCCAGCCAGTAGAGGCTTTCTGACTGGTGTACTCTAGTAACCCAGGGAGTAGAGGCTTTCTGACTAGTGTACTCTGGTAACCCAGCCAGTAGAGGCTTTCTGACTGGTGTACTCTAGTAACCCAGGGAGAAGAGAATTTCTGACTAGTGTACTCTGGTAACCCAGCCAGTAGAGTCTTTCGTACTAGTGTACTCTGGGAACCCAGCCAGTAGAGGCTTTATGACTAGTGTACTCTGGTAACACAGCCAGTAGAGGCTTTCTGACTAGTGTACTCTAGTAACACAGCCAGTAGAGGCTTTCTACTAGTGTGCTCTGGGAACCCAGCCAGTAGAGGCTTTCTGACTAGTGTACTCTAGTAACCCAGCCAGTAGAGGCTTTCTGACTAGTGTACTCTGGTAACCCAGCCAGTAGTGGCTTTCTGACTAGTGTACTCTGGTAACCCAGCCAGTAGAGGCTTTCTGACTAGTGTGCTCTAGTAACCCAGCCAGTAGAGGCTTTATGACTAGTGTACTCTAGTAACCCAGCCAGTAGAGGCTTTCTGACTAGTGTACTCTAGTTACCCAGCCAGTAGAGGCTTTATGGCAAGTGTACTCTAGTAACCCAGCCAGTAGAGGCTTTCTGACTAGTGTACTCTAGTAACCCAGACAGTATAGGCTTTCTGATTAGAGTACTCTGGTAACCCAACCAGTAGAGGCTATCTGACTAGTGTACTCTAGTAACCCAGCCATTAGAGGCTCTATGATTAGTGTACTCTGGTAACACAGTCAGTAGAGGCTTTCTGACTAGTGTACTCTAGTAACCCAGCCAGTAGAGGCTTTCTGACTAGTGTACTCTAGTAACCCAGCCAGTAGAGGCTTTCTGACTAGTGTACTCTAGCAACCCAGCCAGTAGAGGCTTTCTGACTAGTGTACTCTGATAACACAGCCAGTAGAGGCTTTCTGACTAGTGTACTCTGGTAACCCAGCCAGTAGAGACTTTCTGACTAGTGTACTCTGGTAACCCAGCCAGTAGAGGCTATCTGACTAGTGTACTCTAGTAACCCAGCCAGTAGAGGCTATCTGACTAGTGTACTCTGGTAACACAGCCAGTAGAGGCTTTATGACTAGTGTATTCTAGTAACCCAGCCAGTAGAGGCTTTCTGACTAGGGTACTCTGGTAACCCAGCCAGTAGAGGCTTTCTGACTAGTGAACTCTGGGAACCCAGCCAGTAGAGGCTTTCTGACTAGTGTACTCTAGTAACCCAGGGAGTAGAGGCTTTCTGACTAGTGTACTCTAGTAACACAGCCAGTAGAGGCTTTATACTAGTGTATTCTGGTAACCCAGCCAGTAGAGACTTTATGACTAGTGTACTCTATTAACCCAGCCAGTAGAGGCTTTCTGACTAGTGTACTCTGGTAACCAAGCCAGTAGAGGCTTTATGACTAGTGTACTCTATTAACCCAGCCAGTAGAGGCTTTATGACTAGTGTACTCTGGTAACCAAGCCAGTAGAGGCTTTATACTAGTGTATTCTGGTAACCCAGCCAGTAGAGACTTTATGACTAGTGTACTCTATTAACCCAGCCAGTAGAGGCTTTCTGACTAGTGTACTCTGGTAACCAAGCCAGTAGAGGCTTTATGACTAGTGTACTCTATTAACCCAGCCAGTAGAGGCTTTATGACTAGTGTATTCTGGTAACACAGCCAGTAGAGGCTTTCTGACTATTGTACTCTGGTAACCCAGCCAGTATAGGCTTTCTGATTAGTGTACTCTGGTAACCCAACCAGTAGAGGCTATCTGACTAGTGTACTCTAGTAACACAGCCAGTAGAGGCTTTCTGACTAGTGTACTCTAGTAACCCATTAATTAGAGTCTCTATGATTAGTGTACTCTGGTTACACAGTCAGTAGAGGCTTTCTGACTTGTGTACTCTAGTATCCCAACCAGTAGAGGCTTTCTGACTAGTGTACTCTAGTAACCCAGCCATTAGAGGCTCTATGATTAGTGTACTCTAGTAACCCAGCCAGTAGAGGCTATCTGACTAGTGTACTCTAGCAACCCAGCCAATAGAGGCTTTCTGACTAGTGTACTCTGGTAACACAGCCAGTAGAGGCTTTCTGACTAGTGTACTCTGGTAACCCAGCCAGTAGAGGCTTTCTGACTAGTGTACTCTAGTAACCCAGCCAGTAGAGGCTATCTGACTAGTGTACTCTAGTAACCCAGCCAGTAGAGGCTATCTGACTAGTGTACTCTAGCAACCCAGCCAGTAGAGGCTTCAAAGCCTAGTGTACTCTGGTAAAACAGCCAGTAGAGACTTTATGACTAGTGTACCCTGGTAACCCAGCCAGTAGAGGCATTATGACTAGTGTACTCTAGCAACCCAGCCAGTAGAGGCTATCTGACTAGTGTACTGTAGTAACCCAGCCAGTAGAGGCTATCTGACTAGTGTACTCTGGTAACCCAGCCAGTAGAGGCTTTCTGACTAGTGTACTCTGGTAACCCAGCCAGTAGAGGCTTTCTGACTAGTGTACTCTGGTAACCGAGCCAGTAGAGGCTTTATGACTAGTGTACTCTAGTAACCCAGCCAGTAGAGGCTTTCTGACTTGTGTACTCTGGTAACCCAGCCAGTAGAGGCTTTCTGACTAGTGAACTCTGTGAACCCAGCCAGTAGAGACTTTATGACTAGTGTACTCTAGTAACCCAGCCAGTAAAGGCTTTATGACTAGTGTACTCTGGTAACCCCGCCAGTAGAGGCTTTCTGGCTAGTGAACTCTGTGAACCCAGCCAGTAGAGACTTTATGACTAGTGTACTCTAGTAACCCAGCCAGTAAAGGCTTTATGACTAGTGTACTCTGGTAACCCAGCCAGTAGAGGCTTTCTGACTGGTGTACTCTAGTAACCCAGGGAGTAGAGGCTTTCTGACTATTGTACTCTAGTAACACAGCCAGTAGAGGCTTTCTATTAGTGTGCTCTGGTAACCCAGCCTGTAGTGACTTTCTGACTAGTGAACTCTGGTAACCCAGCCAGTAGAGGCTTTCTGACTAGTGTACTCTAGTAACCCAGCCAGTAGAGGCTATCTGACTAGTGTACTCTTGCAACCCAGCCAGTAGAGGCTTTCTGACAAGTGTACTCTGGGAACCCAGCCAGTAGAGGCTTTCTGACTAGTGTACTGCAGAAACCCAGCCAGTAGAGGCTTTCTGACTAGTGTACTCTGGTAACCCAGCCAGTAGAGGCTTTCTGACTAGTGAACTCTGGGAACCCAGCCAGTAGAGACTTTATGACTAGTGTACTCTAGTAACCCAGCCAGTAGAGGCTTTCTGACTTGTGTACTCTGGTAACCCAGCCAGTAGAGGCTTTCTGGCTAGTGAACTCTGGGAACCCAGCCAGTAGAGACTTTCTGACTAGTGAACTCTGGGAACCCAGCCAGTAGAGGCTTTCTGACTAGTGTACTCTGGTAACCCAGCCAGTAGAGGCTTTCTGACTAGTGTACTCTGGTAACCCAGCCAGTAGAGGCTTTCTGACTAGTGAACTCTGGGAACCCAGCCAGTAGAGGCTTTCTGACTAGTGTACTGCAGAAACCCAGCCAGTAGAGGCTTTCTGACTAGTGTACTCTGGTAACCCAGCCAGTAGAGGCTTTCTGACTAGTGAACTCTGGGAACCCAGCCAGTAGAGACTTTATGACTAGTGTACTCTAGTAACCCAGCCAGTAGAGGCTTTCTGACTTGTGCACTCTGGTAACCCAGCCAGTAGAGGCTTTCTGGCTAGTGAACTCTGGGAACCCAGCCAGTAGAGACTTTATGACTAGTATACTCTAGTAACCCAGCTAGTAGAGGCTTCATGACTAGTGTACTCTGGTAACCCAGCCAGTAGAGGCTTTCTGACTGGTGTACTCTAGTAACCCAGGGAGTAGAGGCTTTCTGACTAGTGTACTCTGGTAACCCAGCCAGTAGAGGCTTTCTGACTGGTGTACTCTAGTAACCCAGGGAGAAGAGAATTTCTGACTAGTGTACTCTGGTAACCCAGCCAGTAGAGTCTTTCGTACTAGTGTACTCTGGGAACCCAGCCAGTAGAGGCTTTATGACTAGTGTACTCTGGTAACACAGCCAGTAGAGGCTTTCTGACTAGTGTACTCTAGTAACACAGCCAGTAGAGGCTTTCTACTAGTGTGCTCTGGGAACCCAGCCAGTAGAGGCTTTCTGACTAGTGTACTCTAGTAACCCAGCCAGTAGAGGCTTTCTGACTAGTGTACTCTGGTAACCCAGCCAGTAGTGGCTTTCTGACTAGTGTACTCTGGTAACCCAGCCAGTAGAGGCTTTCTGACTAGTGTGCTCTAGTAACCCAGCCAGTAGAGGCTTTATGACTAGTGTACTCTAGTAACCCAGCCAGTAGAGGCTTTCTGACTAGTGTACTCTAGTTACCCAGCCAGTAGAGGCTTTATGGCAAGTGTACTCTAGTAACCCAGCCAGTAGAGGCTTTCTGACTAGTGTACTCTAGTAACCCAGACAGTATAGGCTTTCTGATTAGAGTACTCTGGTAACCCAACCAGTAGAGGCTATCTGACTAGTGTACTCTAGTAACCCAGCCATTAGAGGCTCTATGATTAGTGTACTCTGGTAACACAGTCAGTAGAGGCTTTCTGACTAGTGTACTCTAGTAACCCAGCCAGTAGAGGCTTTCTGACTAGTGTACTCTAGTAACCCAGCCAGTAGAGGCTTTCTGACTAGTGTACTCTAGCAACCCAGCCAGTAGAGGCTTTCTGACTAGTGTACTCTGATAACACAGCCAGTAGAGGCTTTCTGACTAGTGTACTCTGGTAACCCAGCCAGTAGAGACTTTCTGACTAGTGTACTCTGGTAACCCAGCCAGTAGAGGCTATCTGACTAGTGTACTCTAGTAACCCAGCCAGTAGAGGCTATCTGACTAGTGTACTCTGGTAACACAGCCAGTAGAGGCTTTATGACTAGTGTATTCTAGTAACCCAGCCAGTAGAGGCTTTCTGACTAGGGTACTCTGGTAACCCAGCCAGTAGAGGCTTTCTGACTAGTGAACTCTGGGAACCCAGCCAGTAGAGGCTTTCTGACTAGTGTACTCTAGTAACCCAGGGAGTAGAGGCTTTCTGACTAGTGTACTCTAGTAACACAGCCAGTAGAGGCTTTATACTAGTGTATTCTGGTAACCCAGCCAGTAGAGACTTTATGACTAGTGTACTCTATTAACCCAGCCAGTAGAGGCTTTCTGACTAGTGTACTCTGGTAACCAAGCCAGTAGAGGCTTTATGACTAGTGTACTCTATTAACCCAGCCAGTAGAGGCTTTATGACTAGTGTACTCTGGTAACCAAGCCAGTAGAGGCTTTATACTAGTGTATTCTGGTAACCCAGCCAGTAGAGACTTTATGACTAGTGTACTCTATTAACCCAGCCAGTAGAGGCTTTCTGACTAGTGTACTCTGGTAACCAAGCCAGTAGAGGCTTTATGACTAGTGTACTCTATTAACCCAGCCAGTAGAGGCTTTATGACTAGTGTATTCTGGTAACACAGCCAGTAGAGGCTTTCTGACTATTGTACTCTGGTAACCCAGCCAGTATAGGCTTTCTGATTAGTGTACTCTGGTAACCCAACCAGTAGAGGCTATCTGACTAGTGTACTCTAGTAACACAGCCAGTAGAGGCTTTCTGACTAGTGTACTCTAGTAACCCATTAATTAGAGTCTCTATGATTAGTGTACTCTGGTTACACAGTCAGTAGAGGCTTTCTGACTTGTGTACTCTAGTATCCCAACCAGTAGAGGCTTTCTGACTAGTGTACTCTAGTAACCCAGCCATTAGAGGCTCTATGATTAGTGTACTCTAGTAACCCAGCCAGTAGAGGCTATCTGACTAGTGTACTTTAGCAACCCAGCCAATAGAGGCTTTCTGACTAGTGTACTCTGGTAACACAGCCAGTAGAGGCTTTCTGACTAGTGTACTCTGGTAACCCAGCCAGTAGAGGCTTTCTGACTAGTGTACTCTAGTAACCCAGCCAGTAGAGGCTATCTGACTAGTGTACTCTAGTAACCCAGCCAGTAGAGGCTATCTGACTAGTGTACTCTAGCAACCCAGCCAGTAGAGGCTTCAAAGCCTAGTGTACTCTGGTAAAACAGCCAGTAGAGACTTTATGACTAGTGTACCCTGGTAACCCAGCCAGTAGAGGCATTATGACTAGTGTACTCTAGCAACCCAGCCAGTAGAGGCTATCTGACTAGTGTACTCTAGTAACCCAGCCAGTAGAGGCTATCTGACTAGTGTACTCTAGCAACCCAGCCAGTAGAGGATTTATGATTAGTGTACTCTGGTAACCTAGCCAGTAGAGGCTTTATGACTAGTGTACTCTGGTAAACCAGCCAGTAGAGGCTTTCTGACTAGTGTACTCTGGTAACACAGCCAGTAGAGGCTTTCTGACTAGGGTACTCTGGTAACCCAGCCAGTAGAGGCTTTCTGACTAGTGAACTCTGGGAACCCAGCCAGTAGAGGCTTTCTGACTAGTGTACTCTAGTAACCCAGGGAGTAGAGGCTTTCTGACTAGTGTACTCTAGTAACACAGCCAGTAGAGGCTTTATACTAGTGTACTCTGGTAACCCAGCCAGTAGAGACTTTATGACTAGTGTACTCTAATAACCCAGCCAATAGCGGCTTTATGACTAGTGTACTCTGGTAACCAAGCCAGTAGAGGCTTTATGACTAGTGTACTCTATTAACCCAACCAGTAGAGGCTATCTGACTAGTGTACTCTAGTAACCCAGCCATTAGAGGCTCTATGATTAGTGTACTCTGGTAACACAGTCAGTAGAGGCTTTCTGACTAGTGTACTCTAGTAACCCAGCCAGTAGAGGCTTTCTGACTAGTGTACTCTAGTAACCCAGCCAGTAGAGGCTTTCTGACTAGTGTACTCTAGCAACCCAGCCAGTAGAGGCTTTCTGACTAGTGTACTCTGATAACACAGCCAGTAGAGGCTTTCTGACTAGTGTACTCTGGTAACCCAGCCAGTAGAGACTTTCTGACTAGTGTACTCTGGTAACCCAGCCAGTAGAGGCTATCTGACTAGTGTACTCTAGTAACCCAGCCAGTAGAGGCTATCTGACTAGTGTACTCTGGTAACACAGCCAGTAGAGGCTTTATGACTAGTGTATTCTAGTAACCCAGCCAGTAGAGGCTTTCTGACTAGGGTACTCTGGTAACCCAGCCAGTAGAGGCTTTCTGACTAGTGAACTCTGGGAACCCAGCCAGTAGAGGCTTTCTGACTAGTGTACTCTAGTAACCCAGGGAGTAGAGGCTTTCTGACTAGTGTACTCTAGTAACACAGCCAGTAGAGGCTTTATACTAGTGTATTCTGGTAACCCAGCCAGTAGAGACTTTATGACTAGTGTACTCTATTAACCCAGCCAGTAGAGGCTTTCTGACTAGTGTACTCTGGTAACCAAGCCAGTAGAGGCTTTATGACTAGTGTACTCTATTAACCCAGCCAGTAGAGGCTTTATGACTAGTGTACTCTGGTAACCAAGCCAGTAGAGGCTTTATACTAGTGTATTCTGGTAACCCAGCCAGTAGAGACTTTATGACTAGTGTACTCTATTAACCCAGCCAGTAGAGGCTTTCTGACTAGTGTACTCTGGTAACCAAGCCAGTAGAGGCTTTATGACTAGTGTACTCTATTAACCCAGCCAGTAGAGGCTTTATGACTAGTGTATTCTGGTAACACAGCCAGTAGAGGCTTTCTGACTATTGTACTCTGGTAACCCAGCCAGTATAGGCTTTCTGATTAGTGTACTCTGGTAACCCAACCAGTAGAGGCTATCTGACTAGTGTACTCTAGTAACACAGCCAGTAGAGGCTTTCTGACTAGTGTACTCTAGTAACCCATTAATTAGAGTCTCTATGATTAGTGTACTCTGGTTACACAGTCAGTAGAGGCTTTCTGACTTGTGTACTCTAGTATCCCAACCAGTAGAGGCTTTCTGACTAGTGTACTCTAGTAACCCAGCCATTAGAGGCTCTATGATTAGTGTACTCTAGTAACCCAGCCAGTAGAGGCTATCTGACTAGTGTACTCTAGCAACCCAGCCAATAGAGGCTTTCTGACTAGTGTACTCTGGTAACACAGCCAGTAGAGGCTTTCTGACTAGTGTACTCTGGTAACCCAGCCAGTAGAGGCTTTCTGACTAGTGTACTCTAGTAACCCAGCCAGTAGAGGCTATCTGACTAGTGTACTCTAGTAACCCAGCCAGTAGAGGCTATCTGACTAGTGTACTCTAGCAACCCAGCCAGTAGAGGCTTCAAAGCCTAGTGTACTCTGGTAAAACAGCCAGTAGAGACTTTATGACTAGTGTACCCTGGTAACCCAGCCAGTAGAGGCATTATGACTAGTGTACTCTAGCAACCCAGCCAGTAGAGGCTATCTGACTAGTGTACTGTAGTAACCCAGCCAGTAGAGGCTATCTGACTAGTGTACTCTGGTAACCCAGCCAGTAGAGGCTTTCTGACTAGTGTACTCTGGTAACCCAGCCAGTAGAGGCTTTCTGACTAGTGTACTCTGGTAACCGAGCCAGTAGAGGCTTTATGACTAGTGTACTCTAGTAACCCAGCCAGTAGAGGCTTTCTGACTTGTGTACTCTGGTAACCCAGCCAGTAGAGGCTTTCTGACTAGTGAACTCTGTGAACCCAGCCAGTAGAGACTTTATGACTAGTGTACTCTAGTAACCCAGCCAGTAAAGGCTTTATGACTAGTGTACTCTGGTAACCCCGCCAGTAGAGGCTTTCTGGCTAGTGAACTCTGTGAACCCAGCCAGTAGAGACTTTATGACTAGTGTACTCTAGTAACCCAGCCAGTAAAGGCTTTATGACTAGTGTACTCTGGTAACCCAGCCAGTAGAGGCTTTCTGACTGGTGTACTCTAGTAACCCAGGGAGTAGAGGCTTTCTGACTATTGTACTCTAGTAACACAGCCAGTAGAGGCTTTCTATTAGTGTGCTCTGGTAACCCAGCCTGTAGTGACTTTCTGACTAGTGAACTCTGGTAACCCAGCCAGTAGAGGCTTTCTGACTAGTGTACTCTAGTAACCCAGCCAGTAGAGGCTATCTGACTAGTGTACTCTTGCAACCCAGCCAGTAGAGGCTTTCTGACAAGTGTACTCTGGGAACCCAGCCAGTAGAGGCTTTCTGACTAGTGTACTGCAGAAACCCAGCCAGTAGAGGCTTTCTGACTAGTGTACTCTGGTAACCCAGCCAGTAGAGGCTTTCTGACTAGTGAACTCTGGGAACCCAGCCAGTAGAGACTTTATGACTAGTGTACTCTAGTAACCCAGCCAGTAGAGGCTTTCTGACTTGTGTACTCTGGTAACCCAGCCAGTAGAGGCTTTCTGGCTAGTGAACTCTGGGAACCCAGCCAGTAGAGACTTTCTGACTAGTGAACTCTGGGAACCCAGCCAGTAGAGGCTTTCTGACTAGTGTACTCTGGTAACCCAGCCAGTAGAGGCTTTCTGACTAGTGTACTCTGGTAACCCAGCCAGTAGAGGCTTTCTGACTAGTGAACTCTGGGAACCCAGCCAGTAGAGGCTTTCTGACTAGTGTACTGCAGAAACCCAGCCAGTAGAGGCTTTCTGACTAGTGTACTCTGGTAACCCAGCCAGTAGAGGCTTTCTGACTAGTGAACTCTGGGAACCCAGCCAGTAGAGACTTTATGACTAGTGTACTCTAGTAACCCAGCCAGTAGAGGCTTTCTGACTTGTGCACTCTGGTAACCCAGCCAGTAGAGGCTTTCTGGCTAGTGAACTCTGGGAACCCAGCCAGTAGAGACTTTATGACTAGTATACTCTAGTAACCCAGCTAGTAGAGGCTTCATGACTAGTGTACTCTGGTAACCCAGCCAGTAGAGGCTTTCTGACTGGTGTACTCTAGTAACCCAGGGAGTAGAGGCTTTCTGACTAGTGTACTCTGGTAACCCAGCCAGTAGAGGCTTTCTGACTGGTGTACTCTAGTAACCCAGGGAGAAGAGAATTTCTGACTAGTGTACTCTGGTAACCCAGCCAGTAGAGTCTTTCGTACTAGTGTACTCTGGGAACCCAGCCAGTAGAGGCTTTATGACTAGTGTACTCTGGTAACACAGCCAGTAGAGGCTTTCTGACTAGTGTACTCTAGTAACACAGCCAGTAGAGGCTTTCTACTAGTGTGCTCTGGGAACCCAGCCAGTAGAGGCTTTCTGACTAGTGTACTCTAGTAACCCAGCCAGTAGAGGCTTTCTGACTAGTGTACTCTGGTAACCCAGCCAGTAGTGGCTTTCTGACTAGTGTACTCTGGTAACCCAGCCAGTAGAGGCTTTCTGACTAGTGTGCTCTAGTAACCCAGCCAGTAGAGGCTTTATGACTAGTGTACTCTAGTAACCCAGCCAGTAGAGGCTTTCTGACTAGTGTACTCTAGTTACCCAGCCAGTAGAGGCTTTATGGCAAGTGTACTCTAGTAACCCAGCCAGTAGAGGCTTTCTGACTAGTGTACTCTAGTAACCCAGACAGTATAGGCTTTCTGATTAGAGTACTCTGGTAACCCAACCAGTAGAGGCTATCTGACTAGTGTACTCTAGTAACCCATTAATTAGAGTCTCTATGATTAGTGTACTCTGGTTACACAGTCAGTAGAGGCTTTCTGACTTGTGTACTCTAGTATCCCAACCAGTAGAGGCTTTCTGACTAGTGTACTCTAGTAACCCAGCCATTAGAGGCTCTATGATTAGTGTACTCTAGTAACCCAGCCAGTAGAGGCTATCTGACTAGTGTACTCTAGCAACCCAGCCAATAGAGGCTTTCTGACTAGTGTACTCTGGTAACACAGCCAGTAGAGGCTTTCTGACTAGTGTACTCTGGTAACCCAGCCAGTAGAGGCTTTCTGACTAGTGTACTCTAGTAACCCAGCCAGTAGAGGCTATCTGACTAGTGTACTCTAGTAACCCAGCCAGTAGAGGCTATCTGACTAGTGTACTCTAGCAACCCAGCCAGTAGAGGCTTCAAAGCCTAGTGTACTCTGGTAAAACAGCCAGTAGAGACTTTATGACTAGTGTACCCTGGTAACCCAGCCAGTAGAGGCATTATGACTAGTGTACTCTAGCAACCCAGCCAGTAGAGGCTATCTGACTAGTGTACTGTAGTAACCCAGCCAGTAGAGGCTATCTGACTAGTGTACTCTGGTAACCCAGCCAGTAGAGGCTTTCTGACTAGTGTACTCTGGTAACCCAGCCAGTAGAGGCTTTCTGACTAGTGTACTCTGGTAACCGAGCCAGTAGAGGCTTTATGACTAGTGTACTCTAGTAACCCAGCCAGTAGAGGCTTTCTGACTTGTGTACTCTGGTAACCCAGCCAGTAGAGGCTTTCTGACTAGTGAACTCTGTGAACCCAGCCAGTAGAGACTTTATGACTAGTGTACTCTAGTAACCCAGCCAGTAAAGGCTTTATGACTAGTGTACTCTGGTAACCCCGCCAGTAGAGGCTTTCTGGCTAGTGAACTCTGTGAACCCAGCCAGTAGAGACTTTATGACTAGTGTACTCTAGTAACCCAGCCAGTAAAGGCTTTATGACTAGTGTACTCTGGTAACCCAGCCAGTAGAGGCTTTCTGACTGGTGTACTCTAGTAACCCAGGGAGTAGAGGCTTTCTGACTATTGTACTCTAGTAACACAGCCAGTAGAGGCTTTCTATTAGTGTGCTCTGGTAACCCAGCCTGTAGTGACTTTCTGACTAGTGAACTCTGGTAACCCAGCCAGTAGAGGCTTTCTGACTAGTGTACTCTAGTAACCCAGCCAGTAGAGGCTATCTGACTAGTGTACTCTTGCAACCCAGCCAGTAGAGGCTTTCTGACAAGTGTACTCTGGGAACCCAGCCAGTAGAGGCTTTCTGACTAGTGTACTGCAGAAACCCAGCCAGTAGAGGCTTTCTGACTAGTGTACTCTGGTAACCCAGCCAGTAGAGGCTTTCTGACTAGTGAACTCTGGGAACCCAGCCAGTAGAGACTTTATGACTAGTGTACTCTAGTAACCCAGCCAGTAGAGGCTTTCTGACTTGTGTACTCTGGTAACCCAGCCAGTAGAGGCTTTCTGGCTAGTGAACTCTGGGAACCCAGCCAGTAGAGACTTTCTGACTAGTGAACTCTGGGAACCCAGCCAGTAGAGGCTTTCTGACTAGTGTACTCTGGTAACCCAGCCAGTAGAGGCTTTCTGACTAGTGTACTCTGGTAACCCAGCCAGTAGAGGCTTTCTGACTAGTGAACTCTGGGAACCCAGCCAGTAGAGGCTTTCTGACTAGTGTACTGCAGAAACCCAGCCAGTAGAGGCTTTCTGACTAGTGTACTCTGGTAACCCAGCCAGTAGAGGCTTTCTGACTAGTGAACTCTGGGAACCCAGCCAGTAGAGACTTTATGACTAGTGTACTCTAGTAACCCAGCCAGTAGAGGCTTTCTGACTTGTGCACTCTGGTAACCCAGCCAGTAGAGGCTTTCTGGCTAGTGAACTCTGGGAACCCAGCCAGTAGAGACTTTATGACTAGTATACTCTAGTAACCCAGCTAGTAGAGGCTTCATGACTAGTGTACTCTGGTAACCCAGCCAGTAGAGGCTTTCTGACTGGTGTACTCTAGTAACCCAGGGAGTAGAGGCTTTCTGACTAGTGTACTCTGGTAACCCAGCCAGTAGAGGCTTTCTGACTGGTGTACTCTAGTAACCCAGGGAGAAGAGAATTTCTGACTAGTGTACTCTGGTAACCCAGCCAGTAGAGTCTTTCGTACTAGTGTACTCTGGGAACCCAGCCAGTAGAGGCTTTATGACTAGTGTACTCTGGTAACACAGCCAGTAGAGGCTTTCTGACTAGTGTACTCTAGTAACACAGCCAGTAGAGGCTTTCTACTAGTGTGCTCTGGGAACCCAGCCAGTAGAGGCTTTCTGACTAGTGTACTCTAGTAACCCAGCCAGTAGAGGCTTTCTGACTAGTGTACTCTGGTAACCCAGCCAGTAGTGGCTTTCTGACTAGTGTACTCTGGTAACCCAGCCAGTAGAGGCTTTCTGACTAGTGTGCTCTAGTAACCCAGCCAGTAGAGGCTTTATGACTAGTGTACTCTAGTAACCCAGCCAGTAGAGGCTTTCTGACTAGTGTACTCTAGTTACCCAGCCAGTAGAGGCTTTATGGCAAGTGTACTCTAGTAACCCAGCCAGTAGAGGCTTTCTGACTAGTGTACTCTAGTAACCCAGACAGTATAGGCTTTCTGATTAGAGTACTCTGGTAACCCAACCAGTAGAGGCTATCTGACTAGTGTACTCTAGTAACCCAGCCATTAGAGGCTCTATGATTAGTGTACTCTGGTAACACAGTCAGTAGAGGCTTTCTGACTAGTGTACTCTAGTAACCCAGCCAGTAGAGGCTTTCTGACTAGTGTACTCTAGTAACCCAGCCAGTAGAGGCTTTCTGACTAGTGTACTCTAGCAACCCAGCCAGTAGAGGCTTTCTGACTAGTGTACTCTGATAACACAGCCAGTAGAGGCTTTCTGACTAGTGTACTCTGGTAACCCAGCCAGTAGAGACTTTCTGACTAGTGTACTCTGGTAACCCAGCCAGTAGAGGCTATCTGACTAGTGTACTCTAGTAACCCAGCCAGTAGAGGCTATCTGACTAGTGTACTCTGGTAACACAGCCAGTAGAGGCTTTATGACTAGTGTATTCTAGTAACCCAGCCAGTAGAGGCTTTCTGACTAGGGTACTCTGGTAACCCAGCCAGTAGAGGCTTTCTGACTAGTGAACTCTGGGAACCCAGCCAGTAGAGGCTTTCTGACTAGTGTACTCTAGTAACCCAGGGAGTAGAGGCTTTCTGACTAGTGTACTCTAGTAACACAGCCAGTAGAGGCTTTATACTAGTGTATTCTGGTAACCCAGCCAGTAGAGACTTTATGACTAGTGTACTCTATTAACCCAGCCAGTAGAGGCTTTCTGACTAGTGTACTCTGGTAACCAAGCCAGTAGAGGCTTTATGACTAGTGTACTCTATTAACCCAGCCAGTAGAGGCTTTATGACTAGTGTACTCTGGTAACCAAGCCAGTAGAGGCTTTATACTAGTGTATTCTGGTAACCCAGCCAGTAGAGACTTTATGACTAGTGTACTCTATTAACCCAGCCAGTAGAGGCTTTCTGACTAGTGTACTCTGGTAACCAAGCCAGTAGAGGCTTTATGACTAGTGTACTCTATTAACCCAGCCAGTAGAGGCTTTATGACTAGTGTATTCTGGTAACACAGCCAGTAGAGGCTTTCTGACTATTGTACTCTGGTAACCCAGCCAGTATAGGCTTTCTGATTAGTGTACTCTGGTAACCCAACCAGTAGAGGCTATCTGACTAGTGTACTCTAGTAACACAGCCAGTAGAGGCTTTCTGACTAGTGTACTCTAGTAACCCATTAATTAGAGTCTCTATGATTAGTGTACTCTGGTTACACAGTCAGTAGAGGCTTTCTGACTTGTGTACTCTAGTATCCCAACCAGTAGAGGCTTTCTGACTAGTGTACTCTAGTAACCCAGCCATTAGAGGCTCTATGATTAGTGTACTCTAGTAACCCAGCCAGTAGAGGCTATCTGACTAGTGTACTTTAGCAACCCAGCCAATAGAGGCTTTCTGACTAGTGTACTCTGGTAACACAGCCAGTAGAGGCTTTCTGACTAGTGTACTCTGGTAACCCAGCCAGTAGAGGCTTTCTGACTAGTGTACTCTAGTAACCCAGCCAGTAGAGGCTATCTGACTAGTGTACTCTAGTAACCCAGCCAGTAGAGGCTATCTGACTAGTGTACTCTAGCAACCCAGCCAGTAGAGGCTTCAAAGCCTAGTGTACTCTGGTAAAACAGCCAGTAGAGACTTTATGACTAGTGTACCCTGGTAACCCAGCCAGTAGAGGCATTATGACTAGTGTACTCTAGCAACCCAGCCAGTAGAGGCTATCTGACTAGTGTACTCTAGTAACCCAGCCAGTAGAGGCTATCTGACTAGTGTACTCTAGCAACCCAGCCAGTAGAGGATTTATGATTAGTGTACTCTGGTAACCTAGCCAGTAGAGGCTTTATGACTAGTGTACTCTGGTAAACCAGCCAGTAGAGGCTTTCTGACTAGTGTACTCTGGTAACACAGCCAGTAGAGGCTTTCTGACTAGGGTACTCTGGTAACCCAGCCAGTAGAGGCTTTCTGACTAGTGAACTCTGGGAACCCAGCCAGTAGAGGCTTTCTGACTAGTGTACTCTAGTAACCCAGGGAGTAGAGGCTTTCTGACTAGTGTACTCTAGTAACACAGCCAGTAGAGGCTTTATACTAGTGTACTCTGGTAACCCAGCCAGTAGAGACTTTATGACTAGTGTACTCTAATAACCCAGCCAATAGCGGCTTTATGACTAGTGTACTCTGGTAACCAAGCCAGTAGAGGCTTTATGACTAGTGTACTCTATTAACCCAGCCAGTAGAGGCTTTATGACTTGTGTACTCTGGTAACACAGCCAGTAGAGTCTTTCTGACTAGTGTACTCTATTAACCCAGCCAGTAGAGGCTTTATGACTTGTGTACTCTGGTAACACAGCCAGTAGAGTCTTTCTGACTAGTGTACTCTGGTAACCCAGCCAGTATAGGCTTTCTGATTAGTGTACTCTGGTAACCCAACCAGTAGAGGCTATCTGACTAGTGTACTCTAGTAACACGGCCAGTAGAGGCTTTCTGACTAGTGTACTCTAGTAACCCAGCAATTAGAGTCTCTATGATTAGTGTACTCTGGTAACACAGTCAGTAGAGGCTTTCTGACTTGTGTACTCTAGTATCCCAACCAGTAGAGGCTTTCTGACTAGTGTACTCTAGTAACCCAGCCATTAGAGGCTCTATGATTAGTGTACTCTAGTAACCCAGCCAGTAGAGGCTATCTGACTAGTGTACTCTAGCAACCCAGCCAATAGAGGCTTTCTGACTAGTGTACTCTGGTAACACCGCCAGTAGAGGCTTTCTGACTAGTGTACTCTGGTAACCCAGCCAGTAGAGGCTTTCTGACTAGTGTACTCTAGTAACCCAGCCAGTAGAGGCTATCTGACTAGTGTACTCTAGTAACCCAGCCAGTAGAGGCTATCTGACTAGTGTACTCTAGCAACCCAGCCAGTAGAGGCTTCAAAGCCTAGTGTACTCTGGTAAAACAGCCAGTAGAGACTTTATGACTAGTGTACCCTGGTAACCCAGCCAGTAGAGGCTTTATGACTAGTGTACTCTAGCAACCCAGCCAGTAGAGGCTTTAAAGCCTAGTGTACTCTAGTAACCCAGCCAGTAGAGGCTTTCTGACTAGTGAACTCTGGTAACCCAGCCAGTAGAGGCTTTATGACTAGTGTACTCTAGTAACCCAGCCAGTAGAGGCTTTCTGACTAGTGTACTCTGGTAACCCAGCCAGTAGAGGCTTTCTGACTAGTGTACTCTGGTAACCAAGCCGGTAGAGGCTTTATGACTAGTGTACTCTGGTAACACAGCCAGTAGAGGCTTTCTGACTAGTGTACTCTAGTAACCCAGCAATTAGAGGCTCTATGATTAGTGTACTCTGGTAACACAGTCAGTGGAGGCTTTCTGACTTGTGTATTCTAGTATCCCAGCCAGTAGAGGCTTTCTGACTAGTGTACTCTAGTAACCCAGCCATTAGAGGCTCTATGATTAGTGTACTCTATTAACCCAGCCAGTAGAGGCTTTCTGACTAGTGTACTCTAGTAACCCAGCAATTAGAGGCTCTATGATTAGTGTACTCTGGTAACACAGTCAGTGGAGGCTTTCTGACTTGTGTACTCTAGTATCCCAGCCAGTAGAGGCTTTCTGACTAGTGTACTCTAGTAACCCAGCCATTAGAGGCTCTATGATTAGTGTACTCTATTAACCCAGCCAGTAAAGGCTTTCTGACTAGTGTACTCTAGTAACCCAGCAATTAGATGCTTTCTGACTAGTGTACTCTGGTAACACAGCCAGTAGAGGCTTTCTGACTAGTGTACTCTAGTAACCCAGCCAGTAGAGGCTTTATGACTAGTGTACTCTGGTAACACAGCCAGTAGAGGCTTTCTGACTGGTGTACTCTGGTAACCCAGCCAGTAGAGGCTTTCTGACTAGTGTACTCTAGTAACCCAGCCAGTAGAGGCTTTATGACTAGTGTACTCATGGAACCAAGCCAGTAGAGGCTTTATGACTAGTGTACTCTGGTAACCCAGCCAGTAGAGGCTATCTGACTAGTGTACTCTAGTAACCCAGCCAGTAGAGGCTATCTGACTAGTGTACTCTAGTAACCCAGCCAATAGAGGCTTTCTGACTAGTGAACTCTGGGAACCCAGCCAGTAGAGACTTTATGACTAGGGTACTCTGGTAACCCAGCCAGTAGAGGCTTTCTGACTAGTGTACTCTGATAACCCAGCCAGTAGAGGCTTTCTGACTAGTGTACTCTGGTAACCCAGCCAGTCGAGGCTTTATGACTAGTGTACTCTGGTAACCCAGCCAGTAAAGGCTTTCTGACTAGTGTTCTCTAGTAACCCAGCCAGTAGAGGCTATCTGACTAGTGTACTCTGGTTAGTCATACAGCAGAGCTTTGGCATCTGCCACTGAGGCCCATGGAGAGGAGAGGAGAGGAGAGGAGAGGAGAGGAGAGGAGAGGAGAGGAGAGGAGAGGAGAGGAGAGGAGAGGGTAGCAAGCTGTTTTAACCTTTTAGCAGGCTGAGGGAAAGTGTTTCTGTCTTAACGTCTTGGCATTCGGTCAGCCTCCTGCTGCAGCAAAGCTCGGCTCCACCAGAGTGCTGCCACTTACCTATGCAAATCTGTCCAGATAATGGCATTATCAGCTGCAGCTGCATGCATTGGAGACTAACAAACACAGCACTGCTCCGACAACCCTGGGCTTTCTGAATGCATCACATGTATACAGGGAGAGAGGTAGGAATCCCTGTGTTTTTAGAATGCTGTCCTTTATTTAGGTATTAAACTGTATAACAACAGCGATGCAAAGGCAAAAAGAAAAATAGGGCAGTCAGAGAGCAGTTTGTCCACTCGTCAAAGAAGAGTGTGAATTTAATTAGAGAGCAATGGCTGGCAGCTCCCTCTCCTCTCCCCTGCCCTCTGTGCATTTAGAAAGTATTAGGACCCCTTGACTTCTTCCACATTTTCTTACATTACAGCCTTGTTCTAAAATGGATTCAATTGTTTTTTTTTTACACATCACTCTACTCACAATATTCCATAATGACAAAGCTAAAACAGGTTTTAAGATATTTTTTAAAACAGAAATACCTTATTTACATAAGTATTCAGACCTATGAGACTCGAAATTGAGCTCAGGTGCATCCAGTTGCTTTGATCATCTGTGAGATGCTTCTACAACTTGACTGGAGTCCACCTGTGGTAAATTCAATTGATAGGACAGAATTTGGAAAGGCACACACCTGTCTATATAATGTCCCATGGTTGACAGTGCATGTCAGAGCAAATACCAAGCCATGAGGTTGAAGGAATTGTCCGTATAGGTCCGAGACAGGATTGTGTCGAGGCACTGTTCTGGGGAAGGGTACTAAAATATATCTTCAGCATTGAAGGTCCCCAAGAGCACAGTGGCCTCCATTATTTTTGAATGGAAGAAGTTTAGAACCACCAAGACTCTTCCTAGAGCTGGCTGTCAGGCCAAACTGAGCAATCGGGGGAGAATGGCCCTTGGTCAGGTAGGTGACCAAGAACCTGATGGTCACTCTGACAAAGTTCCAGAGTTCCTCTGTGAAGATGGGAGAACCTTCCATAAGGACAACCATCTCTGCAGCACTCCACCATCAGACCTTTATGGTAGAGTAGCCAGACTGAAGCCACTTCTCAGTAAATGGCACATGACAGCCCGCTTGGAGTTTGCCAAAAAAAGGCACCTAATGGACTCAGACCATGGGAAACAAGATTCTCTGGTCTGATAAAAACAACATTGAGCTCTTTGGCCTGAATGCCAAGCGTCACTTCTGGAAGTAAGCTGGCACCATCCCTACCGTGAAGCATGGTGGTGGCAGCATCATGCTGTGGGCATGTTTTTCAGTGGCAGGGACTTGGAGACTAGTCAGGATCGAGGGAAAGATGAACTGAGCAAAATACAGTGAGATGTTTGATGAAAACCTGCTCCAGAGCGCTCAGAGCCTCTCACTGGGGCGAAGGTTCACCTTCCAACAGGACAACAACCCTAAGCACACATCCAAGACAACACAGGAGTGGCTTCAGGACTCTGAATGTCCCAGCCAGAGCCCAGACTTGAACCCAATCTAACATCTCTGGAGAGACCTGAAAATAGCTGTGCAGCGACGCTCCCCATCCAACCTGACAGAGCTTGAGAGAACAATGGGAGAAACTCCCCAAATACAGGTGTGCCAAGCTTGTACCGTCATACCCCAAAAATACTTAATACTTAATACTTAATACTGTAATCGCTGCCAAAGGTGTTTCAAAAAAGTACTGAGTAAAGGGTCTGAATAGTTATGTAAATGTGATATTTCCTTTTGAATATTTAATACATTTTCTTGAAATTTTCCGTATTGACTGACATTCATGTCTAAAAGTAATGATGGACTGTTGTTTCTCTTTGCTTATTTGAGCTGTTCTTGCCATAATATGGACTTGGTCTTGGTCTTAAATAGGGCTATATTCTGTACACCCCCCTAACACAACTGATTGACTCAAATCCATTTAGAAGGAAAGAAATTCCACAAATTAACTTTTAGCATGGCACACCTGTTGATTGAAATGCATTCCGGGTGACTACCTCATGAAGCTGGTTGAGAATGCCAAGAGTGTGCAAAGCTGTCATCAAGGCAAAGGGTGGAAACTTTGAAGAATCTCAAATATAAAATATTTTGATTTGTTTAACACTTTTTTGGTTACTACATGATTCCATATGTGTTATTTCATAGTTTTGATGTTTTCACTATTATTCTACAATGTAGAACATAGTAAAAATAAAGAAAAACCCTTGAATGAGTAGGTGTTTTAAAACTTTTGACCGGTAGTGTATATTGAGCACTTGTTGGATGCTTTTCCTTCACTCTGCGGTCCGTCTCATCCCAAACCATCTCAATTTGGCTGAGTTTGGGGGATTGTGGAGGCCAGGTCATCTGATGCAGCACTCCATCACTATCACTATCCTTCTTGGTAAAATAGCCCTTACACAGTCTGGAGATGTGTTGGGTCATTATCCTGTTGAAAAACAAGTGATTGTCCCACTAAGCCCAAACCAGATGGGATGGTGTATCGCTGCAGAATTCTGTGGTCGCCATGCTGGTTAAATAAATAAATCATTGACAGTGATGTGTCACCACAATGACAGTGTCACCAGCAAAGCACCCCAACACCATAACACCTCCTACCTCAACACTTTACGGTGGGAAACACATGCGGAAATCATCCATTCACCCACACCCCACGTCTCACAAAGACACGGCGGTTGGATCCAAAAATCTCCAATTTGGACTCCAGACCAAAGGATACATTCCCACCGGTGTAATGTCCATTGCTTGTGTTTCTTGGCCAAAGCAAGTCTCTTCTTATTATTGGTGTCCTTTAGCAGTATAAAATATATTTTGATTTGTTTAACACTTTTTTGGTACTACATGATTTCATATGTGATCTTTCATAAGTTTGATATCTTCACTATTGTTCTACAATGTAGAAATGAGTAAAAATAAAGAAAAACCCTTGAATGAGTAGGTGTTCTAAAACTTTTGACTGGTAGTGTATATATATATTGCACAGTGAACCTCAGGCCAGTTTGGCTTCATTTCCAAGGCCAGCAACTTAATCCCTGGACCCTCCAGTGCAGAAACGGACATGAGTAGCATATGAAGGACCCCTGATCCTTAGTACATGGCACAGGCTTGTGGGAAAATCTTGTCGTTTTAGAACGATGACTTTTTTAAGCCTCTCTGCTTTCTTTTTCATTATTTTCTCCTCACATCAGGGCCTTGCCGGTGTTAAGTCCTTTCCCTTTCCCCTTCTCCGCCACAGTGTCTCCCAAAAGCTCCTCACTCAGCTCAGCCGCAGACCCTAATCCACAGCTTTACTTTTTCTTAAATGTAACATGAACAAGATCTTGTCTCATGCATTTCTAATTTATTTTGAGCCTTCAGAAGTTCCAAATGAGGGCAGAGTATTTGTTTTCCGCTGTGACATTTGCATAGCTAATCTGGTATTTGCATTCATCAATTGGTTCATTAATTAGGTCAGTGATCAAAGCTGGATTTCTCTATCACTGTACAGAAAGAAGAAAAAACATTTTGATGGCTCTATGATGGAGCTCTGCACATTAACAAAAAAAAGCGAGGGACTTTCAGCAGAGAAGATCTAACGCATCATTTCTTATGGAGAGCCAGCCTGGTGAGAGAGAGTGAGAGGGATGCTGCACTCTTATGTAATTCAGCAACATCATTATAAAACTAGTAAAATGAAGGAAGCAGGAAAAAACCCTTCAGTAAGACAGCAGCAGATTTAGGACATCCACGCCATCTACTGGTGAAGATGAGATTACGTTTAACCATCCCTAATGACCGCCCTGGGAAGCCCCGACGGGCCTGGGAAACCAACTGTCCTCTCAGACTGGATTTGAGTCTTTTGAAAGCATCTGGTTCACACTGATTGCATGTATGATCAACCAGCACCGGGCCCAACACCATTACTCATCTGAGACAAATCCAGGCCCTGGGAGGGACCCACAATGCACCTTCCCTCTCTCCAAACCCTTTGTCATGTGGATGTGTAATTTGTCTGGCTTCCACTTTCAGCTGACCTCTTTCTTGACAGGATGTCTTGTGTGTGTGTGTGTGTGTGTGTGTGTGTGTGTGTGTGTGTGTGTGTGTGTGTGTGTGTGTGTGTGTGTGTGTGTGTGTGTGTGTGTGTGTGTGTGTGTGTGTGTGTGTGTGTGTGTGTGCGTGCGTGCGTGCGTGCGTGCGTGCGTGCATGTGTGCGTGTGTGTGTGTGTGCAGGGCGCCAATCTCTTATCCTGCTGACTCTCATATTGTACACTATGGAGCAGCTAGCGACACTGGGGGCTCTGTCTCGCCTGCTGCCTGCCTAGCTCTCTCTCCTCCAGTAGCTGCAGAATATTAGCACCTGAGTACGCCTCACACGAGAAGAACAAACCCACGTGAAAAGGATTGAAAAGAAACCGCTGACCGTATGTTTTCCTTTCCCCCGCTCCGCAATTCAGAATCCGCTGCTGAAAAAGTGTGATTCATTTGATAGGCATGAGTGCATTGAAAAATGAGTTGCCTTGCTTTAATTGGATCCATTGAAATGTTTTGCGCCCCTATGAGTAAAGTGTCCCATTATTTGAGTACACCCACAAACCATACACTCTGTACACTCCCCTTAAAACAAAGGTTCCATAAACAAAGACATCATCTATTATTCTGCTTGGGATTCTACACGGTGCTCATTTCTAAATGGCTATAATGACCGGTCCATTCACATAGCTCTTCATGCTTAATCGCTCGCACTTAAATATACAAGCACAACAAAAAACTACTACTACAGGAAAACATGAACCAATGGAGGTTCCTTCTCCACATTCTGCAAGGCACTCAAATACCACACTGACTAAGTCTTAATTTGATTCATCATCTATATATACACTCCAATCCTCTTGTAAAGTGAAATTCACTTGAGGGGGTTCTAAAGTTTTCTCAATGGTACTGGGCAAATATAAAGTAATGCCGCAACATGTCAGTTATTGTTTATTAGCGATGCTGAAGATCCCTGCTGAAATCTAATTGAGCCCCTCTTCTCTGATGCAGCCCCTTAACTCTTTCCCACACCAGAGTGAATGGAGACCCTACATGGAGCCAGGCCCTTGCAGCACCATGCAACAGGTTCCCAATTAATCAGCATTGACCCCCAGAGTCCCTCAAGCCTCCTGCTTGTCGCCAGTGGACAAAGTTTAGGAGCAATTGCCCTGCGTCGCACGCTTCACATCCCCCTCCCCGCTTGACTCCGGTCCCCGAGTCCAAACATGATAATCTCCAACCCGCGTCCAAACATGATTACTCTCCAAACAGAGGCCATTCCTCAAAACAGACAGATATGGACTCTCCAAGACATAGGCATTACCTGAGGTCTGCATTATTGGACCAGTATTTATTCATGACTGCATCGATAAATGCATTATACATTTACAAATGTTACGAATGCCCCAACAATGATTAAGATCCAATTTATAGTACAGTCATCATACCTACTTATTGACATTTGTAGGAATCAGCAATGATGGGGAGCAGGTGTGACACGGCATAGCATGAGGGATAGATTTCTCAAAGCCAGAGGCGGCCCTATCATTTTATGATTGGCAGTCGTCGTCCTAAATATGACGCATATAAAGTATAGACAGCCTACTGGACTGTTTTAATCACGTGGACTGGAATATGTTCCGCGTTAATTGAAATTGATAGCAGCCTTGTAGGAAAAGTGAAAGAGAGAGATGCTTATAAACAGGGCAAAGTGACCGGGGATAATAGTTTGGTTAAACAGTACATATTGGACCTACGCAGATCAATCAAGATAGCGATACACAAGTATAAGGACAAAGTGGAGGAGCAATTCAACTGGTCGGACACAAGGCACATGTGGCAGGGGCTCCTAACGATCACAGATTACAAAAAGAAAGCCAGCCACATCGTGGTGACCAACCGGAGGAGTTAAACACGTTTTTCTCACAATTTGAGCACAATGACCCTGAGCTGCCGAGGAGAGCCCCCGATGACAATGTGGGCTACGCACTCACAGTCTCCACTGAGGACGTATGTAAGTCATTCAAATGTGTTATCCCTCTCAAGGTTGCCGGCCCAACCGGCATTCCTAGCCTTGCCCTCAGAGCATGTGCAGACCAGCTGCCTGTTGTGTTTTCTGACATTGTCAATATCTCCCTAGCTCAGGCCGCTATACCCACCTGCTTCAGATGTCCACTATCATCCCTGTGCCCAAGAAAGGGAAAGTGAATGACTACTGGCCGTTAGCACTCATCTCCGCCCTCATGAAGTGCTTCGAGAGATTAGTCAAAGACCATATCACCTCCTCCTTCCCCGACACACTCGATCCTCTCCAATTCCCCTACCACCCACGGACGACGCAATCGCCATTGCACTGCACACTGCCCTTACCCACCTGGACAAAAGGAATGCATACAGTGGCAGGAAAAGTATGTGAACCCTTTGGAATTACCTGGATTTCTGCATAAATTTGTCACCTTAAACTAATACCACACAAATGATTGTATTTTTCTTGTCTATATTGGATGCATCATTTAAACAATCACAGTGTAGGATGGAAAAGGTATGTGAACCTCTAGGCTAATGACTTCTCCAAAAGCTAACTGGAGTCAGGAGTCAGCTAACCTGGAGTCCAATCAAAGAGTTCCTCGAATACAGCTTGTCCTTCAATACCATAGTGCCCTATAAGCTCATTACAAAGCTCACGGCCCTGGGTCTGAACTCCCTATACAACTGAGTCCTGGACTTCTTGACGGGCCGCCCCCAGGTGGTGAAGGTAGGCGACATTACCTCCTCAACACTGATTCTCAACACCGGGGCCCCACAAGGGTGCGTCCTCAGTCCTCTCTCCTGTATTCCAAGTATACCCACGACTGCGTGGACTCACACAGTTCCAACTCCATCATCAAGTTCGCTGACAACACAATAGTAGTAGGCCTGATTACTAACAACGACGAGACAGCCTACAAGGAGGTATGCACTCTGACAACGTGGTGCCATGAAAACAACCTCTCCAAAATGACGCCGGATTCAAAACCTAGAATTTTTCTATTTAAATTATTATACAAAATTATTGCAAACAATAGAATGTTATATACAGTACCAGTAAAAAGTTTGATTCATTCAAGGGTTTTTCTTTATTTTTACTATTTTTACATTGTAAAATAATAGTGAAGACATCAAAACTATGAAATAACACATATGGAATCATGTAGTAACCCAAAAAATGTTAAACAAATAAAAATATATGTTATATTTTAAATTCTTCAAAGTAGCTACCATTTGTCTTGATGACATCTCCATGCTCCACCGTTGTCACATGGAATGACGCTGGAGAGACAAAGCAGGTTACGGGAAGTAACACATTTAATAAATAACGGACATGGAACGAGACAGGAACAGCGTCAGCAAACAGGTAACATAAACAAAAGGCAATCAATGCAGACGCGGGGAATAGAGCTGGGGAACTGACAAATATAGAGGAGGTAATATAACAGGTGATGAGTGAGTCCAGGTGAGAACAATATCGCTGATGCGCGTGACGAGGGAAGGCAGGTGTGCGTAATGGATGATAGGGGTGCGTGATGCAGGGCGGGAGCAAACGTGACAACTGTAAAACATGGAGGAGGAGGTGTGATGTTGTGGGGGTGCTTTGCTGGTGACACTGTCAGTGATTTATTTAGAAATCAAAGCACACTTAACCAGCATGGCTACCACAGCAAAGCCCCCCCCCAACAGACTTTTACTCTGCCCCCAACCCAATGACATTCATCACTGGTCATGCTGCTCCCCCTATGGCCATTTATTCACACCCCCTCAACAGTCTTTACTCTGCCTCCACCTCAATATACATTAATTGATCACTGCTACAGTGATGATGTATATAGTGCTATTTCTATTTCTGTGGCTGTTGTTTTTTATTACCATTTTCATTATTTTATTTCACTTAGTCCTGCAGCTCGGAGCCTAAGATTTGAACTGTACCCTGCAATCCCACCTGCAACCCCTGTACATGTGACTATTAAACACTCTGAATCGGAATCTGCTGTATCAGTATTTCCAGTCCAGAAGTAGTGAAGCATGACTGTACATTCAGAACAAATGAGGACCTTATGCATGGGCGACTATACTCTCTGCTCCCCTCTCCCAGAAATACCTGCACTTCCCTTGGCTCAGCCTCTGCTGCTTTGGGGACAAACACAAAGATGATTAACTTGTTGAAACAAAGTCAAACTTGCAGCATGATCGGGCACAACAACTAGACGATCGCTTCTAGCTGGCTCGCCTTCTGCACCAAATATGAAATCAATAGCAATATTGGCGCATGAATGAAAAACAGGCATGGAAAAAAAGGAATTATCCTGTATGTTTGGTCTGGTCAGTATTACCCAGGCGGAAAGGTCTCTAATAGTGTTGCTTGACTTATACTAGCTAGAATAAAGGGTGGAGAAAATACAGGACACAATACAGGGCTTTAACATGGAGAGTTGGAGACAAAGACTTAGAGTTGAGTCATGCCTTTGAAATGAACTTTGTCATTGTTTTTGATGCTGGTGCAGCAGGCAGGCAGAGCAGAGGAGAGGACAGACTGTGCTTCTGTTAGGGAGACTCATATAAAGTATCCATGATGGTATCCCTGAGGCTGGCAAGAAAAGATTAGTCCTTTTTAGGTTGAACACCCACGCAAACTTGGCTTTTTCTTTCACTAAAAACTGGTATAGAACTGTCCAATCCAACATAGGACTCGCCCTCATCACTCAGTGAATGGTTCCTAACATAAAAATACTAATGCATTACAGAGGCTTGCGAAAGTATTCACCCCCCTTGGCATTTTTCCTATTCTGTTGCCTTACAACCTGGAATTTAAATATTTTTTTTGGGGGGGGGGGGGGGGGGGGGGGGGTTGTATCATTTGATTTACACAACATGCCTCCCACTTTGAAGATGAAAAATATTTTTTATTGTGAAGCAAACAATGAATAAGACAAAAAAAACAGAAAGCTTTTGTGTGCATAACTATTCACCCCCCAAAGTCAATACTTTGTAGAGACACTTTTTGCAGCAGTTACAGCTGCAAGTCTCTTTGGGTATGTCTCTATAAGCTTGGCACATCTAGCCACTGGGATTTTTGCCCATTCCTCGAGGAAAAACTGCTCTAGCTCCTTTAAGTTGGATGGGTTCCGCTGGTGTACAGCAATCTTTAGGTCATACCACAGATTCTCAATTGGATTGAGGTCTGGGCTTTGACTCGGCCATTCCAAGACTTTTAAATGTGTCCCCTTAAACCACTCGAGTGTTGCTTTAGCAGTATGCTTAGGGTCATTGTCCTGTTGGAATGTGAACCTCCGTCCCAGTCTCAAATCTCTGGAAGACTGAAACAGGTTTCCCTCAAGAATTTGTCTGTATTTTGCACCATCCATCATTCCTTAAATTCTGACCAGTTTTTCAGTCCCTGCCGATGAAAAACATCCCCACAGCATGATGCTGCCACCACCATGCTTCAGTGTGGGGATGGTATTCTCGGTGGTGAGAGGTGTTGGGTTTGCGCCAGAAATAGCTTTTTCCTTGATGGCCAAAAATCTCAATTTTAGGCTCGTCTGACCATAGTACCTTCTTCCATATGTTTGGGGAGTCTCCCACATGCCTTTTGGTGAACACCAAACATGTTTACTTATTTTTAAGCAATAATTTTTTCTGGCCACCCTTGTGTAAAGACCAGCTCTGTGGAGTGTACGGCTTAAAGTGGTCCAATGGACAGATACTCCAATCTCCACTGTGGAGCTTTGCAGCGCCTTCATGGTTATCTTTGGTCTCTTTGTTTCCTCACCTTGCCTGGTCCATGAGTTTTGGTGGGCGGCCCTCTCTTGGCAGGTTTGTTGTGGTGCCATATTCTTTCTATTTTTTTATCATGGATTTAATGGTGCTCCGTGGGATGTTCAAACTTTCTGATATTTTTTATAACCCAACTCTGATCTGTACTTCTCCACAACTTTGTCCTTGACCTGTTTGGAGAGCTCCTTGGTCTTCATGGTGCCGCTTGCTTGGTGGTGCCCCTTGCTTTGTGGTGTTGCAGACTCTGGGGCCTGTCAGAACAGGTGTATATATACAGAGATCATGAGACAGATCATGTGACACTTATATTGCACACAGGTGGACTTATTGAAGGTCATTGGTTGCACCAGATCTTATTTAGAGGCTTCATGGCAAAGGGGGTGAATAAATACACTCGCACCACTTTTCAGTTTTTATTTTTTGTTTAGTTTTTTTTTAAATTTCACTTCACCAATTTGGACTATTTTGTGTATGTCCATTATATGAAACAAAATAGGAAAATCGCCAAGGGGGATGAATACTTTTGCAAGGCACTGTAGCTTTCATCCATGATCATCAGCAAAATCATGCATTGTAAAGTGAATATAAAGCCTGGGACAGTGGGTCCTAGTCTGTAATACTTTGCAAAGACTTAACTTCTGGCATTAGACGTCTACCTCCTTAAGCCTCTGTAAGAGCACAGCCTCCCCACTAATGACCACATGAGATCAGAGGGCCAGAGGATCTAGTTAAATTGTGTTAGTTCAATTGTGTTATTTTGATGACACATTCAGCTTTTCCATGTCATGGTGTCTTTGGCCATCATCGTGTAGTTTTGGGGAGAGAGGGAGCAGAGAGGGAGCAGAGAGGGAGGAGAGTCAGCCAGGCAGCAGTGAGCCCTACCCTGCTCTGCTTCAGCGAGCCAGACAGACACTGTGATCACAGAGCAGCGGTGCCTGTTTTCCCTCTCTGGAGGCTTAATGATGACCATGTCACTGCACAAGGTTATGCCCTCTTATTCTCATGTGGGCAGCTGCAGTGTAATTGCCTGGTGTTTCTTTTATCAAATCGCTTCAGAGCTGTCTTTGGCCGTTGCTGCTTTATTTCCTGTTACGACTAAGAGAGAGAGGAGAGAGAGGATCTTCCTGTTTTGCTCCTCACCACTTTTGCAACCTCTACGGTTCTTGGAGGCCAAAATAAAGTACATGGTGTCATGTTAGGGCTAAGAGGGGCTCAGTAGAAGGTTAAGTGTTCTGTTGTTAAGTGTAGAGGAAGGAAGAAGAGCCCTCTGAGTGACTGGGTGGGTGTTGCAATAGTCAAGTAGTCAATGCATACATGGTGAACCTATGCTCTGCCCACGTACAAAGATTTCACTGGGGGCCTTTTCCTAGAACGATTGATATTCTGTCTAGTGCTTTGAGTACTGTATGTTATTGGCTTGATGGACATTGCATTTCAGAATGATAATAACTGTCTGGCATTTTGTCCTCTCGACTGGGCAGACTTAGAAGTAGGTGCTCTTTTAGAATTGTTCATGGTTGGTGGTTACCGAGTGCTGCCCATTGATTATCCTTGGAGGCTTATTCCATTTCTTCAATTCACAACGAAGGAACACTGTGTAACTCTATCTGTAATGCTGTTTTAGTGTCCTGTATCTTTTAATAGAATGATATCATACTATAAAAAGGTGTGTGTGTGTTGTGTGTGTGTGTGTGTGTGTGTGTGTGTGTGTGTGTGTGTGTGTGTGTGTGTGTGTGTGTGTGTGTGTGTGTGTGTGTGTGTGTGTGTGTGTGTGCGTGCGTGGAGAAGAATCCAGCAGTTCGGGCTGAAAGGGCTGAGAGTGAACGATATTGCAGCTTGATAAAGACCTGAGAAGTGCACAATGAGAAGAATAATATGTCCTTCCTTTTATTGATTTATTTTTGTCCCAGATTATTGTTTTGTCTCAAAGGGCACATTGAAGATGCATGCAGAATCACAAGTTCTCTGCTAGCCTTTACCCTCTCCAAATCCACTCCTGCTGACGTTCCCGTTGACTGTCACCATAAAGTTTTGGGCCTTCTCATCCTTAAAGTTGTCAGCCTAATGTCCCTTAGTTATTACTGTAAGCTTGTGGGTGGAGCCCAGGGTTGTTATGACTGGATACAGCGACCTAGTATAAGGAATATAAATCACTTGTTCATCAACGTCCCATTAATATGGTAGTATTATATGGACCACTTAGGCTCACTCATATTCATACATTCAGCCGTTCGCTAAGTAACAGCCTCGGCTATTACATCATGTGACCCTATAGTGAGTCATGATGCTATTATTCATCCACTGTCGTGTCCTCCAACCACTTACAGCAGTACGATGTAGTCATGCACTGCATCGCGCCTGCAGAAGAGCGGTCGAGTGTAGTCTGTAGGTCTTGTGTGTGTGTGTGCGCTGTGAAGGTGTCCTATGAGAGACAGAGGATGGGAGTGTCACCTTACTGGAGGTCTGGCTGATTCATTGCAGAGGACATTAATATGCAGGGAGCATGCAACGCAGAAACAGAGCTACTCGGTCATACTCTTCCCCCCACTAAATAGTCCACCTACACTATATTTATTGTATTGAGGAAAACGGAAACTCACCACTTCCATATGCTTCTAACATATAAGCTGCCTGTAGGCTTTCGAATGGCCCAGAGAAGGGAATTTGGAGTGGGTTGGTTTTAGGTTAGCCTGGGGTTTATGTCTGGTACGCATGATATTCTTCGCTGCAGGACAAGACATAGATAGAAATCAGTCGACGTATGTGTGCTTTGGTGGCTGGGTGGCTGATGGGTATATACAATAAGTGTACAAAACATAAGGAACTCCTGCTCTTTCCATGACATAGACTGACCAGGTGAATCTAGGTGAAAACTATGATCCCTTATTGATGTCACTTGTTTAATTAATCCACTTCAAGGGGGCGGAGACAGGTTAAAGAATCATTTTTAAGCCTTGAGACAATTGAGACATCTATTGTGCTTCTGCGCCATTCAGAAGCACAATAGAAGTGGGCAAGACAAAACATTTAAGTCCCTTTGAACAGGGTATGGTAGTAGGTGCCAAACACACCGGTTTGAGTGTGTCAAGAACTGCAACTCTGCTGGGTTTTTCATGCTAAGCAGTTTCCTGTGTGCATCAAGAATGGTCCACCAACTAAGCATTGGAGTCAACATGGGCCAGCATCCCTGTGGAACGCTTTCTACACCTTGTAGTCCATGCCCCAACTAATTGAGGAGCTTCTGAGGGAAAAAGGGGGAACAACTCAATATTATCAAGGTGTTCCTATTGTTGTGTACACTCAGTGTATGTTAACGCATGTCTGAGAGCATCCGAGCATCTGCAAATATAGCTTTCAACTAGTGTCAATATTACACGTATTACCCACCATGGCAGCCACTAGGTGGCAGTAATTTGTAGGTTTCTTCTTTCAATCTATTTGACTTGTTGTGAGATGGTTAATGCCATTAGTGTGAGTCTATTGTCCTGATAATGAGAAGAAACAAAATACCATTTGTGCTCATTACAAAGTTGGTCATTAGAGGACCCTTTATATTGATGATGCATTTGGTCCAATGCATTTGTTCTGAGCCTTGCCCAATAGCCTGTCTCTAAACCGCTCCGCAGACAGTGGGGATGAGATTGGGCAGAAACATGAAAGGGCTTCCAAAGAGCCGCCAGTCATTGAGTCAGTGAATAGTACTGTTGAGTCAGGCTTGTTTACAGCCATTACTGTTCTGCCTCTGGAAAACTTCCTGCTCCTCTATATTCAAATTGGTCTGTTGTTGTGAACAATGGTAATAGACTGAAGATCAGTCAAAAGTCTTGAATCTCAACTGGAACTGTCTGGGGTAGATGCACACACACAAATAATTGTCTTTGTAACAGTGTATTTAAAGGACGTCTGGAGTGATGTCTTTGATAGCAACATGTCCTGTGCCCATGTACATGTTAGCCGGTTGTATGTATGCCTTCAGGGATAGGAGTAGCTGTGCATACAGGGTTAATATCCTGCTGTGTGGTGGGAACAGTATACTGTAGATCTAGGATGTAGAAGGGAGGTGTAGAGACTCACTGGTGGTCTGTGTATGTGACACTGTCTGGACCTAGAAAGAGCATGTTCCTCTGTCTGGTGTCTGTATCTATATCTGGTGAAGTGAAAGCAGCCAAGGTTTATCCTCACACCGTGTGCCGTCAGGAAATGCCTGGGCGGTGTTTTAACCTGCCCATCTAAATCCCAAATGCCAGAGCTCTAAATCAGGCAGTCGAGAACAAATACTCTAGCCGTTATTTGGCTTGGCCCTGCGTGTGGGTTTGCACGGCTGTCCCTATCCCTCTCCCCCTTCCTCTCTCCCTCTCCCTCTCCCCCTTCCTCTCTCCCTATCCCTCTCCCTCTTCCTCTCCCCCTTCCTCTCTCCCTCTCCCTCTCCCCCTTCCTCTCTCCCTCTCCCTCTCCCCCTTCCTCTCTCCCTATCCCTCTCCCCCTTCCTCTCTCCCTCTCCCTCTCCCCCTTCCTCTCCCCCTTCCTCTCTCCCTCTCCCTCTCCCCCTTCCTCTCTCCCTATCCCTCTCCCCCTTCCTCTCTCCCTATCCCTCTCCCCCTTCCTCTCTCCCTTCCTCTCTCCCTATCCCTCTCCCCCTTCCTCTCTCCCTCTCCCTCTCCCCCTTCCTCTCTCCCTATCCCTCTCCCCCTTCCTCTCTCCCTCTCCCTCTCCCCCTTCCTCTCTCCCTACCTCTGAAGTGAAATACTTTGGCATCCGCCGCTCAGAACAGCATAGCTACATCAATGAGAAATACTCTGCTCTTTAGTCTGGGGAGAACCAGGACAGTTATGTATCTTATCATGCTTGTCAACTGAGACTTAATTGTGTTTTATGGGTAACATAAGACATGCATGGAGTCTAGTCACGGGAGTGAAGAATATTGTGCATCTCTATTCATCATAGTCTACTGCCATTATAGTCTATTGCAGCACAGTTTGGGAACACAGTATGACTGAATGATATGCATAAAGCCATAAAGCCAACCATTGCTGTGGATTAAAATGCATACATATGCTGTGTGTGTCACGGGTGTCGTTGGAAGTAGACCAAAGCGCAGCGTTGTGAGCGTACATTTTATTTTATTTTGGAATGACGCCAACAAAACAAGAAACAAAATGAACAACCTTGACGCTTACGAGGGGAAAGGTGCCACTAACACAAGTCAACTACCCACACTGAAAGGAGGGAAAAAGGGCTACCTAAGTATGATTCCCAATCAGAGACAACGATAGACAGCTGTCCCTGATTGAGAACCATACCCGGCCAAAACCGAGAAATAAAGAAACTTAGAAAACAAAACATAGAATGCCCACCCCACATCACACCATGAGCTAACCAGATAGAGAAATAAAATGGCTCTAAGGTCAGGGGGGGACCGTGTGTTTGTATGTTACTCAGGTCAATGGCCTTCTCTCTCCAAGCAGTGACTTGGGATTGGGATTAGGTGAGAGGCTGAGGAGTTGAGAGAACGGGGTGAGGTGTCTAAGTTCCTGTGTTCACGCTCCTGACCCCTGACCTTGTAGAAGTCTGAGTTTAAAGTGGGAATTTCAGCACGAAGCTCCTCATTCAACACCTGTCCAAAATGAATAAAATGTGTGAATTATCCAGAAGCAAGGAAGGCAGACAACTCTGCTGCTTGTATGACTGGAGTTTTGTAAGATGGTATGTGGTTTCATAATCTTCGGTAAAGAGCAAGCCATTTTTGTGGCCTTTGGCAGGAATTTATGGGCTGTACTGTACTATGTGTAGACTAATCATGACCTAAAGCCTGGGAACCAAATGAATACGGATATTTAGCCAGGGTCCATAGATGTCTCTGTAGCAACACCACCCCACAGAAGAGATAAGGAGAAAGAAAATAGTTGCGTAGCTGTTCTCTTATCAATGAGACTCCACATAATGAAGTGACACGCAGGGCTGTATCAGATCAATCACTATGTCTGTCAAAAAGGGCTGGTCAGTGTGTGTGTGTGTGTGTGTGTGTGTGTGTGTGTGTGTGTGTGTGTGTGTGTGTGTGTGTGTGTGCGTGCGTGTGTGCATGGTTTAAGGTTAGGGTTAAGGGTTAAGGTTAAGGTACGGTTAGGGTTAGGGGTTAGGGAAAATAGGATTTTGAATGGGACTGAATTGTGTGTCTGTGTGTCTGTGTCTACGTAAGGAACGCCTCTGTCTGACTGTCTGTTCATCTGTGCATCTGTCACTCTCTGTCTGGACATTATTAAAATAGACAAAAACAAACTATCTTTAT